>NW_025778772.1:0-66022 GCF_021130785.1 Homalodisca vitripennis
TTGCCGAAAATTGTAAAATGACACCTGAAAAAACTTTAAGTAGTTTAATAAATGTCACACAGATGTTTAAAAAAATAGTTATTGTTGTTATCGTTGAAGATATTAAACAGTAACAGAGAGATTATAATTGTTTTGTCCTTTTTCATAGATACATAATATGTACAATTATTTGGTTAAATTGTAATATATTTATATTTGTGCGTACAAAATATAGACAGCCTAGTTTATTGTAAACATATAGATATTTTGGTTTTTTAGTGGAACCATAGAGAAAGTACAGTTTTTAATTGAGTAAACATTGCATGCAAAATTTGAAGCGATAAGGATTTTATTTGTTATAGATCAAAATTTTTTATCATAATTTCTGTACGAATCAATTCATACGATCCTTTTTAGATTAATTATGCTATCTAGCTGTAATGTACTTTTGGAATTTTTTTTATTTTTCAACGATAATTGTTAGAATTATATAATTTAATTTACTGTAATATTAATTATGCTGTATATTATTAATTATTTGTATTTAAGATTATAGTTGGTTTTGGTTTCTTGTAACAATGGTGTTATATGATTTTTTGAATAAGGTGAAAATTACAAAACCAGTGTGGATATGATAACACGAAGATAAGATAAGCGCTGTCTTTGTTTTATGACATTGCATAAAGTTGTCGCGAATATATCCATACATCACGTATTTCTGCTGTTTGGTAATATGTGAATAACATTGTACTGATAGTAGTATTTTATAAAACAAGATGTGCGATATGAAGAAATGACATGATATGAGAAAAACACCAAGTCGTTTTCTCTCCTGTTTGTCGTTTGTATAGTAGGATTAATTTAAAACTAAAATTTCAAAATATCAAAATAAGATTTTGGAACAAAAATAAAATAAAATGACAAGATAATCATTCACTTATTAAAAGAAAACTAGTACGAGAAATGTAATAGTAATTTTATAACATTTCATATTTTTTACGCATTTCACTTAAACTATAGAACATGTTTTAAAGTTTAATACAAAAGATACAGTTAATAAAAGTTTGAGATTTATATTTTTTGAGCTGAAACCAACTCAAAATATCAAATATTTATAGTTTAGAAGCAATAAAGTTTGTTTTATATGCTTTTAGTTTTAAAATTGACAATTTCTTCGTAAAATGTTCAAATTAAAATATTTATACTTTATTTTAATGCACTATGTTGAAACATATCTTAGGATATGGAGTGACAAAACTATCTGGTCCTTCAAAACTGCAATATATGTAAAACAAAGCACACAGTAAGATAAACGCATTCGGAACCTCATTTGTTACTAATGGCTTGCAAACTGAGAAAGCATATTTTGTATGGTTAAATTGGAAAAATATTTTTTCTTGTTTTAAAACCGAATTTGTTTTCAATATATTATGGTAAGGATTAACTAAACCTTGCACGCTATCAAAAGGCATAAAAGGTACCGAGTCCCAAAAAAAGGCAAAAAGTTTGATATAATACAATTGATTGGAAAATAATACCAAGAAAAACAGATCATTAATTAATTGTGTATAGCAGTGTTTAGCTGAATGCATAATAGATGATGATAATGATTATATAGATAATCTGATAATGATTATATAGATTTCTATATAATAGATTATGATTTTCAAGCTACTGTTATGTAAAACGTTAGGTTCTACTTTATCCGAAGTCAAAATATCTACAAGGTGACTAGATTATTCGTAACATTTCTGTATAAAGTTGTGATCAATATTAAAATTACTTTAATTTGCAAGGCAGTTCAAAGCACTCATACTAGTTTGCTTATTAAATTTTGATTAATTATAGTTCTAATAATGACATGAGGCTTTTACATTAAATAACATTAACGTAAATTTCAGTTTTGTTTTAATAAATTGAATGACAACCTAATTTATCAGGATTAAGAGAAAAGTCTTAAATTACTTCTCTGTTGTTATTGGTCAAATTTCTCTCTTTAGGTACAGAATATTTAATATAAAAATAAGGTTTTGGAATATTTAATATAAAAATTGAACATGTTTTGAAACGTATTCACTTTTTACTACAAAATCTTATATTACTTTTAAAAACTTTGTCTATGGAATATTTCATACAATTTCATAAACCACAATCATATCTAAAAATACGATCATGGTGTGATCTTCCAATTTTTTTGTTTTAAAGAAAAAGTTTCAAAAATAACATAAGAATACATGTGCAGTATTTGTATTAAAGATAAATTTAGACTTTGCTTTATTCAATAACTTTGGCTTCCTTCAGAACGTATGCACCGTACAAGGATACACACAGTTTTGGAGAAGTCAGAGAGTTTGATATTTTGGGTTTTGCGAGTAAAACCATAAATTAAAATAGTGCCTATATTCATGTGTACTTTCTCCCTCGCAATGTACTGGATCGTTCATTTATTTAATTTTTATTAATTAAATACATAATATAACCTACCCAAATAAAAAATAATTTTAATCTCCCTCCGTATCTATTGCACAGCATCTTTCTTTACATGAAGGAACAACATTCTTGAGCTGGTGTTCCAGGATCTGGACAAGTACCTGAATGAGTCCACAGAGGGTGCTATCCTGTTCTCGATGGGTTCGGTGATCCAGTCCTCCTCCTTTCCTCCCGCCAAGAGACAGGCTATCATGGACGTCTTCGCAGAGTTGCCAGTCCGTGTCGTCATGAAGTGGGAGGACGACACCCTGCTGGGGAAACCTGACAATGTACGGCTCAGCAAATGGTTGCCCCAACGAGACATCCTGGGTAAGGCAAGACATTACAGAGGTACGTTCAAATAATAAGCATATAGGATAATACAGATTTCCAGTAGGCCTACTAGGTTGTGATTATAGATTGCGACTGTATCACAGACAAAGAGGTAAAAAATTCCTGTGACCACGTGGCCTAAAACCCCAAAATATGTCTGTATGTGTTTTTATAATACGTAATACATTTTATAGCATCATATGTTTCAACTACACAATTGGCATATGATGACTAATAGGACCTACTTATTAGTCCTAAGAAATTATACTAATACGTACAAAGTATTTTTTGTGGAGTGTTAATACCATACTACCTCAAAATTGTGGTTTTAAAAAAATTCTTCATATTTTTAAATTGTTTCAATTAAAATTTGATTAACTGGATTAAAAAAAAAATAACTGTAAGCAAATATTATTGTTACCATTGAAAATTAGTAATATTTTAAAAGTTCACAAAAAATATCCAAAACCTGAATGCTTTTCTGTTAAATATACAAATATGTAACCAAAGTACACAGAAGTCAAATATAAAATTGGTGTTGTAATTTTTCTACCTTTTAATTTGTTACCTACTATAGTCACAATATTCTGAAATATTGTTTCGTGTTGTCCGTTCCCGAGTTCGTGCTTAGATTGCTATCAGGATCTAATAATACTTAAAATACAGAGTTAGATAATAGATAAAGGGTAACAAGATGTAAAATCTGATTTTTATCTCAATATAAAAGCATTTTTACAATTCTGCCATTAGTCCTACAATAACGAATACGTCACAAAATGCATTCAGTGTTTGCATTTCAACAATACCGCACACACTTGTACACGAACGACGCCATTCCGCAGCACTGCCGGATAATGTACTATGATTATCACTGTGCCATAGACCGATTGTTTCATCACAATTAATTACTGCGCATATCAAATCCAACACAAATCAGCAGGAAACGGATGGTAAGCCAATGATCACTGGTTGTACGTTTACCACGTAATTCTGTTTAGCGCGAACCAAACTCACTAGACTACAGGTTCAGGATCAACATTTCAAGTAACGAAAACCGCAAACCGGGATTGGTAGTTGTTACGGTAAGCACTTCAATGGGCGGTGTTGCCACAGCGAGTGTACAAGAGGGTTTACAAGAGCGACTGATGAGAAATCCACTTCGAACCACTAAACCTTGCAGAACGAACAGATCTGTTTTTTGCTTTAAGGATTGCTTTTAAAATAACTTCTGCGCGGGTAGCAAATTATGACTTAACATTAGAAATGACCAGTAACTTGTATAAGATAATTTAATAGTGTTTTTTATGTCAAAAAAGTAATTAAATTCTAAAAGAATACTCGTATACGGCAATATTCAAAATCTTTAAATTAAAATTATTGGTATAATTTTGTTATGATTGCAAATAGAACATCTAATGAAACGAATAAAAATAGTGAAACTAGGCCATGGTAAACTTAACAGCATAAGATGGCTCAGCCTGTAAATCTAGATTTTTATACATAACAAATTCCACTTTTGAATTTTGAAATAATCTTAGAAAAGGGCAATACAACACGATGTACTACCGTGGGGGGAGCATTCCCTTATTATAAAACATAAGATATTAGAAACAAACTAAACAATTTAAAAATATATATATATATATATATACATACATATATATATATATATATTTTAGATTTTTTAATATATATATATATATATATATATAAAGTCTAAAATAATTAAAATTGTATTCTCAAACCTATGACCTAAGACTATTTTGAATGGAAGATTATTTTTTTACGATCCAGGAACTAATTTAAATTGCACAAACATACAGCCTAATTCTTTATGAAATCGATCGAAGAATACGCACTATTAACTACAACTGACACAACACTCTGCAAAATATCTAACAATAGGT
Source organism: Homalodisca vitripennis (assembly GCF_021130785.1). NCBI lineage: Eukaryota > Metazoa > Arthropoda > Insecta > Hemiptera > Cicadellidae > Homalodisca > Homalodisca vitripennis. The sequence goes on from NW_025778772.1 coordinate 4,689, forward strand.
TAATGGTTTCTCAGATCAATATTTGTCTAAATTGACAGATGATAAATCAAACATCACATATGTTCACCGGCTTCAGACAACGAGGTAAAGAGATTTGGAGTCGTCACGTCACGTTCAGTCAAAAAGTACGTCTTTATATGGTTTGCTAATACCGATTAAGGGCATCGAGCTAAAAAATATAATCAGAGAAAAAGAATGATCCATTCATGTTTTAGAGCTTTCGACCCCCCCCCCCCAACTACGACCCCCGTCAAAAACTATTGCGGTTTACAATCGATACTTTTTCATAGGGGAAATTAGTCTACCAATTTCACGAAAAACTGTTGTTTATTTATTTATACAATGCTAATTGGCTCTCAGCACTTCAGCTAATAGTATCAAACAATTTAACTAGTTCATGATGATGAAAAAATTTCACGAAATATCGGATTTGTAAACGTACTAAAAGAAACCAACTCGTGATTAGAGATGCGAGAGGCTTGCACTTAAATAGAGCTTAATCTGCAATAAGTGGACAGTTTGAATGTAATAGTTGAGGGATATGAGGGAACGATATCCCGAATTTACTTTCCACTTAAAATGAATATAAATTATACAAATTTACATCAAGTTTCATTCCTTTACACGGTTTGACTAATACGTAGTAAACTTGTTTTACACTGTTTTATTAAAAAAATGAAATTAAAGAATATCGACATTGATGCAAAACAATTATGCACATACACTCTGTAGTTTTAAACATAATCCCTAAATTTTTGTTCTAAATCTATTAATTATACAACAAAAATCCGTTTAAACTTCCTTCCTAACCAGGGATCTATTTAAATAAAAAAACCTAATTAGGGACTCAATATGAAAGAAAATGTTAGAATATTATTATTAATAGGTAACAAACTAATGAAAAATCGTAATCTGATAATGCGCAGTGTTAACCTTCGATTTGACTTTAAAAGTCTTGATAGCCTAAGAGTCCAATTGGAATTATAATTTATCCTTGTTTAAACAGAACGCGATTGGGACAAATTGCTATTTTGGCACATCAAGTCATTTAATTTGAGACATCAAGTTTATTTTGGGAAAGCGTGCGTAAGAGGTGGGAGAGTAAATTTGATAAAATAGAAACATCATCCTCTGCGTATATTATTACATACTGTATAACTAACCATGATTTGTCTCATCATTAAAAATTTTAGTTTTAGTTGAGGGGGTTTTACTTTTGAGTTCTCTGGCATAATTTTCTTATCTTATCTTGAGACATAATTGAAGCAATGAATAATTTTTACTTAGCTTATTAAATTGATTATTATTGTAAATTCTGAAGTTTACATATATATATATATATATATAATTTCAATAAACATTGAATCACAAAAAGTAATGGTAGCACATTCACCCGGCAAGTGAGAGATCCGGGTTCGACTCCCGGCGGAGCAAGTACTTTTTGTGATTCAATGTTTATTGAAATTAAATAAGGCTATTGCCCATTTATACAATTTAACGTATTATATATATATATATTAAAATATATATATATATATATATATATATATATATTATAAACACTTTTGGCGCAGCTCATCCGAAAATCGTTGCATTCATGGGACACGGCGGCCTGCTGTCCACCAGTGAGGCGGTGTACTGCGGGATCCCCATGGTGTTGATCCCCATGTTCGGCGACCAGCCCAATAACGTGGCCCAACTCGCTGCCTCTGGGGTAGCCGTGAAGCTGGCATATAACGAGATTACGAAGGAAACAGTGTTGAAGGCTCTGCGTGCAGTTTTGTATGATTCAAGGTTTGCTTGGTTTTCCATATGTTTTTGTTTGCTCACTTTGTATTCACGAGAAACCGCAGGCTCGTTAATCCAGACTCTTGCAAATCCAAATTATCTAATGATGGTCTTAAACTGATTTGGTACATTCTGATATGTATCACCAATAAAGTTTCAACAATAGACGACATTTCCATAATCATTTTGATAGAATAAATTTGATTTTCAGTGACTTGAAATAACTATACAATTGATTTAATCCACTAATCATTGTACTGAATAAGTACATGTCTATACTAAAATAAAACTTAACAGATGTATTTATAAACACTTCTATTATCTTTTGCTTTATGGACTAACGTTTGACATGAATATAATTTTAGCTATTAAATGCAGACAGTTGCTAAAAAGGAACGATATCACTAAGTAATAAAACAATCTCAGTATCAGTTTAGTCTTTGCAAAAACTCGGCCTTTTGACAGACGCAAAGACAGAGTTGTTTTTATTTCATCTTTTTTGCGTGTTACTAGGCAATCTTGTTCACCGTGTGTAATTATTAATCGTTAGATAATTGTTCACTTTAAATTGTTCAATTAAAGTTAAACCAGTTTAAAGAGTTGTAAAGAGATCTCAGTTTTGTCAGTGTGTTTATTATTAACATTTAAATATCTTTCGTGAAAGGTTTCATGTTTAAAAAAATGCTCGATAAGCATTTTACAATCCCGCCTCGCAATACTTCTCTTTCGAGACTAGTAATGAACTACACTTTCATCACGATGCAAAAAGCATAAGAATCCATTAAAATATGATCTGATATTTAATAATCTAGTATTTATTCTTCCATAAGTAAACGAGACACTATTTTATAGGTAGTTAATTTTGATGTTAAAATCAGATGTTTAAACATAGGACTGTATACCAAATAACAGAATCACACTGATATGTTTCACATTTACAACAAAAATCATTAGTTCTCCTGTTGGCTAAACTGGAATTTCAATTGTGTACACAAGAAAGAGATGTTTCTATAGGGAAAAGAGATGTTTGGGAGAAAATCAGCTGACCTAGCTACGAGGAAAACGACTTTTTTCAAATCTCAGCTGTATTGGAAATTACCTCATTACCATTCAGAGTGATAAAAAATACATTATAGCAGAAAAACGATAAAACAAAGAAGCAGATTCTGTCTCAGTCACTAGTTTACGTAAGACGTAGTATTGCATACGTTAGTACCTGTTAGAAAATTTAGAAAATTTACATACTTATTATAGGATATTGATTTGAGTGAGAATGAGATGAGTTTACGATGTACTGAGAATTGTGCTAATGCCTTGACACAGGTCTAGTGTCCTAGCCTTGATCTGTCTTTTAGAACACAATGACAACCACATTATGGAATTTAAATTTGTATTTTTGTATAGGTACAGAGAAAGTGTAAAACTTCTGTCAGAGCGATTCAGGGGCAGACCAATGTCTCCACTGGACACGGCGGTTTAGTGGACAGAGTATGTTCTGAGACACAAGGGTACCCGCCATCTCCGCTCTGCAGGTTTGTTTGTAATAGAATCTTATTCTGGTGCTACAATATAACCAGGTCCGGGAATGTATAGATGCAATATTTCCACTTTAAGCCAAATTGTAATATCCCTCTAACAAAGTATAACTTTTCACTCTAAACCCTTCAACTTGAGGTTTTAACCACATAGCTTTAGAGCCAATGTGTTTTTCATTTGCTCCCAATGTTTTGATGTTGAAAACTACTCAGTTCGGATGAGAAAAAAATATTGAAATATTTTATAGTATATGTTATATTTATATAATAAGGTAAAATCCATGGACACCCAAAAAGCATTGTTATAACATTTCAACATTCATTCTTGGAGTATAGATCTATGAAACTCTGCACGAAAGTAGACGAAAAGTAGATTGGGACACAGTGTCCACGAAACCCCATGGATGAATAGACGCTCCATCTCGTCATCATCGCTTGTAGGCTAAAGAGTCTGTAGCAAAGGACTTGATGTGTACTGTTTAGGTGTGATAGTTAACTTTAGAAACATTTTAGAATCAAAGCTCTGATTTTGTCCTAACGACAAAAGGAATGATAAGTATTTTAATTTTAACATCACACCTAAAAAAGTGTGATATATATATATATATATATATATATATATATGCGATATGAATGAATGATACACATTAAAATTAGTTATAACTTAATAAAGTTAGATGTTAAATATTATATATATCTTAAGCAAGAACATTATTTTTAATGTTAAAACTTTTAATGTATGAAATTAAATATTATATCAGTGAATGTTGTTCTACTAGCTGTGGACATGCCATGGTACCAACTTTGGCTGCTAGATGTCGCGTTAGTGCTGTTGGCTGGCCTAGCCTCTGTACTGTTTTTGGTGTTCTGGCTCGCTCGCCGAGTCGCAAAATTTCATCAGCCGTCGGCTCTACCCACACCAGCCTCGACAGAAGCCGAAGAGAGAGTAGCTATAGCGATAGACATGTTGTAATATGTATTCACTATAAATATTGTTTATATTTTATAAACATGCTCTTGTGTTTTATAAAACCTATTGCCCCAAGATCCAATACGACTTATTACAAAATTGTTGTTTTGTTTCTCGAAATGGCCTGCTCCTCCACAACGGTGCAGTTTATTAACACTGTCTCAATAGGTCAACTTGTGTAAATTTATCGAATATAATTTCTCTCAATTTAAAGCATATTATAAACAGCTTGTTACATAAAAAATTGTTGTATTAATTTGTTTTATATGTTGTAAACACTGCATTGTGCTGGTCAAATCATAGGAAGAATTACAAGTATGTGAAACAGGATCTACCAATGCGGCGAAACATAGTTTATAATGTACGTTAATTTTGGTGTGTAATCACTCATTAGATATTTTTTATTTCTATTTCTATATAAACTTTAAACTTAATTATTTTTTGAGATTAGGGAAAACAAAATTTGGAGATAGGAATAATGTTGATTGAAAATTGTTAGTTTCTGAGAATAAGCCTTTCAGTCTGAATTGCTATATTTTAAAACGAGCTAATTATGAACTTTATATCTCAAAATAAAACGGAGGATACTTTTGTTATCTTTTAGAACAGGAGTTTTTTCCGAGAATAGACCTTTTAAACCAAATACACATACACGCTGAAGAAAAATGCTGTTTTATTAGGTCCCTTCAAAATATGAAATGCTTGTACCGGTCGTTGCTGACTGTTATTTGCTGTCCAGTAATAGCAGGCGGTGAGTTCTTGGCCCATCAGTGAATGGATATCGGAGACGTGTCGGCAAGAAGGATGATAAACCATTTTGTTGTAATAATAATATGTTATGTAGATAGTATTGATTTATTAAGAAAAAAAGTAATCTTAATATACGGTAATCATATTTAATCCACAAACGTATATGCAAGAGATACATAAAAACCGAATTTAAACTGTGTAAGCGACATTTTTCGTTACGGAACAGCGAGGGAGGAAAATATATTTACCTTGATGGGGTAATTTACCGTGATAGATTTTCTCTACATGTGACAACACCGATCAGATGTTAAGGGTCAAGTTCCGGAATCCTGTTTATGAAAGTTTTTTGCAGTTAGAGTTGTTTTGTCATCATATTTAACAATGAGAAATGGGCGTTTTATCATATTATAGCCTGCACTGTTATCCAGACTTGGAACAGTGCTGTGGTTTTGGGCAGTGTTTTTAAACAAACGTTTAAATCAAAGTTAAGTAATAAAAATATAATACAAAGGGAGTACGTTATTTAGGTTAAAATGATTCGGAAATAAAAAATATATAATTTTCTAGCAGTATAGCCACGGAATAGGTCATTATTTGCCAAAATATGTATATATTTTTTGTTTTATGATAATAATATTTGTTGAATAAAACATTTATTACAATTTTAAAACATTTTGGATGTATACATTTTTGATAACCAAACAATAATCACTATTCCTTTAGCTATACATCTAAAAAAAAGAATACTGTCTTTATTTTTACTGCACGTGTGAAGAAAAAAAAAAAGGCATGTTCACACTTCCTTTCAAGTGGAATGCGTCATCGGTCATCGGTTTATATGTATCCTGTCGATATTAGGTTTTAATAGGAGAGAAACAATAATGTCAATATTAGTTCTATACAATAAACGTCAAATTATAAATTTAATTCTTTCATCATCTTTTAACAAACAATCATACAATTCCTTTGAAACTTTACTCGAATTCTTGGATTTATTCATTACACACTGTGCTGTTAAGTGTATTTTCCATTCTTGAAGGCGTTCTTTAGCGTTGATTTTCCTACAGAAGAGTAACCATTAGTCACAACCCATCGATTATAATGTGCATTTTTTTATTAGTGTGTTTTGTAGAATATAGTGACATAAAAAACTGATTCAACAGTGTCGAAGCCACCACCAGAATGTAATATATGGGGTCTTACCAACCAATCCAACAATGTATTGTGTTGTGTTACATGATATAATGTCGTATGCCTATACTCTGTTTACTAATTTCTTTATTGGATGTATAATTTTTTTATCATTGTTACTCATAAGACGAGCATAAAAATGTTTTCGGAAATGCATTTTATTTTATATGCAATTTTTCCTTTATGTGCATAATTAATAGTTTTTTCTTATAACACTTATAACAAGAGGAATCTATGTACCAAGTTTCAAATCTGTAGGACATTTATATAAAGAGTGATCTCACAGACAGACAGACATATGTACATAGAACGTCACGATTTAAAGAATTACATGTTGGGTCATAATAATGGGTAAGAATAATTATTAATGATACCGACCGACCATATGTATATGTATATACAAATAAAAATGCATATCTTTGTGCGTGCGTTTTTATTATATATAGTGTGATTTCTAAAATTTGAGTGAAAATGCTTTTATTATGCATTACAGTTTTAGCTCTAGTTCATTGAATCTCCATTTCACAAGTTTTTTTAACTCTAACCAATAGTGGCCAAACGATGCTCAACATTTTCTTCATTTCTATTATCAAACACTTCGTGCTCATACCTCATCAAAAAATTACCTACACAATGGACTTTATCAGATACTTTGGATTCCCTGTGGACAAATTGTTAAACCGAAACTGCCAATCCACAGCGGGGCCGCAGTATCTGTAGAAGATAATTGTGTAAGCATACTTTTGACGCGGTACTTTTTAAACTAGCATACAGGAATGTCCATAAATTATTATATCAATTCCATAACTTGATTTTCAGCCCTATCTTATTTTATGATTAAACCCCAGAGTAATTTAAGGGCACCCTGTATATTTAGTGTGAATAGGTATTACAAATAACAGGTTTTATTACAATCTGATTATTGTGTTTATCAATACTCAGAATCTAAAAAAAAAAAAATACATTCCAGGATAGTCGCAATAAAGGGAGGTTTTACTTGCAGCTGTCATTTCCATGTTGTCAACACACAGAAAAATATATGAAAAACTTTCAATAACAAAATTCTGAAAGAAATATGGAACACATTGTTTTGTACAAAGTTATTCTTATCTATCCTCTACTGTAAATAAACACTTTTCATCTTTTTTAAACCTCTCAAAAATAAAATATAGTATTACAGAAGTAACCGAATCCATATGGATTCCATAGGACATTAATTCTTTAAAAATGGAAGTCAGTAAAACGTGAATATTACCACTATCACCCTGCATTTTTCACATAATTCACTATTTAAAATTATAACAGCAATTCTTCAGATCCATAATTGTTAAAAACTATACAGTTCTGCATGTAGAGAAACTCCTCGTTAGATACGTAACTACTTTGGTGTAAGTAACCACACCAAATCATATCACTCGTACTACTGAGTTTGGGGGTAAACCCTTTCCTCGTACTACCGTATCATCTTGATAATCAATTTGAAAACATATGAGCATAATACAGTACTTGTCATAACAGCATACGAGTAGATTTGGTTGTGGAGAATTAAAATATTGAGTCTGTAATTAGTTTAGAAAAAATTTGAACTATGCAAAGATTGAAAAAAAACTATGATAGATCAGGAGCTACAAAATGATCAATATAGCATATGTTAAATGACTTATTCTGAATAAAATGAATGAACCATACCTGTGATAATGTAATTAACGCTAAGATAATTTCCCAAAACAACAGCAATAAATCTCATTTGTGAAAACCTCCAATTTAGTTTGGTTGCAGCAGCTGTGAATTCCCAACAGAGTTTGAATGGCGATCAAAACATTTATTTCTTATCAAGAATAGACAGGGCTACCAACATGGAAAAATATAATTACCTTCCAAAATAAACCTTTTTTACCCGCCCATAGAGAATAAAATCAGTTAGACGGTAAACCTCAACACTGTAAAATCAGAAAATTACAAATGGAGCTTGTGAAAATAATTAAAACTATTGCTTTATATAACTTTAATAAAAATTGGTTTGCTAGTTTGTTAACAAACAATTTTAAAAAACCATCACCGTGCAAACATAAGATATACTGTATATGGTTTCATGGACAAAAGTAAACTTCTAAAAAGGTAGTAATTTACCCTATTTATAAAAATAACTCTGAAATGGGTTTTTCATCACTACACGTTTGTTCTACATAGGGTCATAAAATAAAGAAATATCCTGTAACTATACACACTCCCATTTTTAATAATATGGCTGAATAACCTATTTTATAAATTGAAATAAGGAGCTGCACAGTCTTTTAGCCTGAATTAGGTCATGTTTTGATGGCTGGAATTCTTATGCTATACCGACTTATATAGAAATACAAAGCTTTATAATTATGACAAGGATGCGGCACTAAATTGAACAGATTTTGTTGGTCATAAACATAAGAGGATGGGTACAACACGGGAGACTAAATGTAGGAAATATAATTGGAGGGTACCAAAATATACAACTGATAAAACTATTAACACCAATACCCAAGAGGAATGAACCAAGGCTTTACGGTCATGTAGGCATAAAGTATACGCGTAATGCTCACAGTCTTAGACCCTACGGTAGATCCTAGAATGTTTCCGTCAGGTAGCGTCCAAACAAGCTCATAGTTATATACTATAATTAGCCAATTTCATAAACAAGGGGAATAAGTGTTTGGATGTAAGTTTTCAACGTTAATGCTTTTAACATGGCGCTATTGTGTGATCAGTACTTTGTGAAAATGTTCGGGGAAATCCCCACGGTGAATCGTTCGCAAGAATAAGTAACCAATTGTTACGGTTTCTGATTATTAACTAAAAAAAAAAGAAATTCTAGCTAGGAATAGTAAGAGAGAATGAAACAGTTGTGTTACTTTGAAAATTTATATAAGTGTTACTTATATAAATATCATGTAGTAATGGCTACAACGATTTTCTCTATGTAATAGAAAATGTTTTTAACTTATGAGTACTCATCTAAATTAAATATGAAATTGGACAGTGAAGCATACCTATCGTATCTAATAACCAGAAGTAACTGTCCACTCATTGTTGTCTCATTTGTTCTTCAGGATAAGTATGTGTAAATACAGTCCTGAGAACATAATAAGTGGAGGATTCTTTACACGGATAGATCTACTACATGTTATATTTTTAGTAAGAAATAGGTTGTTTCTAATTACTCTCTAATATATTAAAACAAAATATTATTACTGTATATAATTTTCTCCGCAATAAGATTTAAATGATTACACCACACAGTTTAAAATCTGTATACCTGCCAGGTATCTATTTCGTGTTTCACTTACACTTGAGTTTTTTCCTCCATGTGGGTAAAAATGTCCAGTGATTATTGTCATACAGCTAAAAGAAACTGAAAAAGTCTTAAATTGTAAAAGTTCAACAGGTCAATAAAGTTATATGATACGATTGAGATTTTGACGTTTTTTCTAACAATATTTTCAAAAATGTTAGTTGATGCCTCACGTTACACTACACTCAATGCAATATTAGTTGTACCTGTTGACTTTACTTTATTAGCCACGCATATATTTTCCATAAAAATAATGTCTTGTATCTCTAACTTATCATGGATTTATGTGCTGTAATATTTTACACGTGGCACGTGAACAGACTAAGGTCGTTCTCAAACCTGTTTTCAAGGCCCACTTCTACACGTCTTCCTCGGGTGTGCAAAGTGCAATTAAAACTTTTATTTTTCCTTTAACCTCGTTTTATTACTATATTTATCTGTTTCAGAAACCTTCCAAGAACACAAATTGTAGCTGATTTTGAATAATCAAAATAAAATTCCGTAACTTATAATATTGTAAACGAAGATATTGCTGTTACTTTATCGACCAACATAATACTCTTAATACTTACTCTTAATACTCTTAATAATCGTAATACTCTTAATGGCCTTATTAAGATTATTAGTGATAAATATCTGTTATATCAAAATTTAGGTTTTCCTTATACAACGTGTAACTAATACCACAAAATTTATTCTATGGTTTTGTTTTAGTGTTTAAATAAGGAGATACAACAACTAATTTTACGCCAGACACGCCAGTTAGTTGGTTTAACCAGTTTACATGCTTAAAAACGAATAAGTTATCTAGCTGTAAACAAGAGCATTGGCGTACATGCAGGAGCAATCGTATTATATCCAAATAAGAATTCAAGTCTATAGAATTAATACAAAAACTGTCAATCAAAGGTAGGCAGTATATTGTTCTTAATAGTGATGGTACAAGTAATTATCGGTTTCCCTAATAATTCAAACGCGATACTTTATAATACTTAATATTTGCTTGAGAATTTATTAGGGTTTTAACAAGATAAACTTGATACATTTTCAATTTAACAACTTATAATTACATTATAATGTTTTATCAATAATCCTCTGTGAAATGCAATCGTGCATAACAATAAAAAAGTATTAGTCAAAATTATATTAACGAGAAAGTTAGACACCTCCGTGCCAAGCTAATCTATCAACAATGTAACACCAGTGTGGTTTGAAGCCAGTGCAGTCAGCTCCAAGGTCTGATAAAAAAAATTAAAAGTCGGTGCTTACATTAGAAATGTATTCTTAGGAAAATTTTTAAAATTTTAAGTTTTACGGAACTTTTAATTTAAAATTCTTGAAATAAATGTTAACCAGAAACTTGTTAGATATTTAAAATCTATTTGTTCTCTATTACGACAAAGTAAAATTTCAACTAAAATTGGTTTTTTTCTCTTTTACGATAACTAAAACTTAATTAAAGTGCAAGAAATGCAAAGAATTGAATTTTTGTTAATTCCTTTAGAGACTTATTGCCCTAACGGGAATTTGCCAAATAGAATTATTTCAGATAATTGAGAACATAAGATTTTGCTAAAACAAAATCGTGGAGAAAAAAAAGAGTGTGTACATACTTGTGTGTAAGTATCTATATACATTATCGTATACGAATTGCTGTATAAGAATGCGCTCATGTAAGAAATAAAATTCCTTACCTTAATTAAAAATTACCTTAAATATTGTGTTTATACTTTTTTCAATACTTATTTGCTTATAAATTAACTTACTTTTTCGTTACCGCGCTGTATAAATTTCTAACACGTACACAGTATAAACGTATATAATTATTATGTTTTGAAGTTAACTACTCTGTAAACATTTATATTTAAATATTCAAATTACAAGCGTTAGGTTCTTATGTTTACTTTTAAAGATTTTAAAACATTTATTTACATTCATTTAGTACATAAGTTTAAGCAAAAATAACACTGAAATACTGATATAGATGAAACTGTCCCATAGTACCTTTAAAATCTATAAATATCACGTTTAATTAAGAAACAGTTTAATTAAAATTTAATAAAATTATATTATTAAGTAGTACATACGTATATCGGAAATATACGCATTCGAGATATTTAAACTATTACTTTCACTTGAACAGTATTCATTTTACCTCTAGATATTTGCAATTGTTATTAATTCATTTGCGTTTATTACGTGTTGCAAACAACATCTTCTTCATTGTTTTCCATAACTATTTCCAGAATGCACCCCTAAAGTTATATATTGATGAAGCCCTCCCACAAGGAAAAACTGAATGCCAATCTTGTACAACTGTATAAGAGAGTGTGGAGACCGGTTCCGCATCAGTCAGTCTCAGCAGGACTGGGCGGCACATCGCGACGTGAGACCTGCCGTACCTTAGTAGCTTGTCGTAGTTCATCCCAACATTGTCATATATAGTGGGAGAATTTGGCGAGTGTTTCCCAACACTGATGTTACTATCGGAGATTACACATTGATCGCAGTCAAGTTCTATTAAAAACAATGTATTCCTTCCTAGTTTTCGGTTGCTTCTTGGGTTCCGCTCTGTCTGCGAATATCCTCGCTGTGTTCCCCCATCCCGGCAAGAGCCACTTCGATGTCTTCGAGCCTCTCGTCCTGGAGCTGGCCGCCAGAGGACATCAAATGACCGTCATGAGTTTCTACCCCCAGAAGACCCCGGTGGCCAACTACACCGACATCAGTTTGGTGGGGACCTCTCCCTTGAGGCTGAACAGGGTTAAGATCGGAGGAGGGGATGATACGGTGCCAGACACCTTCTCTGTGTCCAACGTCGGGCTTCACCTGTGTTCTAAGATCTTTAAGTCTAAACCTGTCCTCGATCTGCTGGAGTCGGACGCCCGCTTTGATCTGATCATTTTAGAAATGTTTGACTCGGACTGTTTCCTTGGCCTCGTGCATAAGTATAAAGTGCCCCATATAGGGTTCAACTCCGCCAAGACGAGCCCGGATCAGGACAGGACTGTCGGGACGCCGAATTATCCCGCGTACGTGTCCCACATCAACCTGCCATTTACTAACCGCATGGGCCTCTTCCACAGAGTGATCAATGTCGCCTACACACTCATGATTGCTGTTGAGAGGTTCTTCGTGCTCCTGTGGGAACAAAGAGGGTTCTATCAGTTGATGGGTGAGGGGGTTCCGCCTCTGGAGCAGTTGGTACACAACGCTAGTTTAATACTCGTCAACACTCACTTCTCACTGCTGGGGAGCCGCCCTCTTGTTCCCGCGCACATCGAGGTTGGAGGGATACACATAAAACCCGTCAAACCTCTCAGTAAGGTAAGCCTTTTTGTGGTACAAGCCAAATCCTTAAATTAATCACTTATAAAATAACAATATTACACGTCCGTGCCAAAACATTTAAAACATAGAATATATCTTTATATCTTACATTCTATTCAAGCAAAGTGTTCTGTAATATATTCTACAAATTGTCGATAAGTCACATTAGGATCCTTTAATACCACCTCTTTCTTTTTGAACAAATATGATTTATAGTGGTTGTGATTTTTATGGTTACCTTATACGCGTGTTTTTAAGAAAGCAAACCTAGTATTAGGTGGATTTGCTCATATTTGCCACTCACTTTTACTAATCTTCTAACACAATAAAAACCTAGTTTATATTCTGAAAACTTAAAACAATATCGATCATAGTATAGTATACCTGTACATGAGTGCTTGTATGTATGTAAGTATAGGTATTGACAAATATAACGACCGAGTACATCTGTTAGATATTTATTTAGCGTGCAATTGTATTAGGTAAATGTCTAAATATATATTAAAAATATTATTTTTCAGGTCCTTAGCTTCAAAAAATTGATTTTTATTAAACAAAAAATAATTTAGAGACCACTATAAAAAGCTTGATTTCATTTGTACTGCCACTATTGCATCCCATTCAGTGCTTAACAAAATCACAGACACTACACATTTGAAAACATAACATACAATGAAAGAAGTAATAATTAGATTTTATTAATTTAAAACTCAATAAATACCAATTTCAATATTGATAAGTTGGGAGTTTTGATTTAAATTTTGTAAACTGTAGGCCATAAATATATCCATAAAATAGTTTTATTTTAACAATTTTTGACGTTTGGGATTATAAATTACAGTAACTAATATTTTTGGCAATGAAGCTACACTTTTGCTACAAGAAAGCTTTTTTCAAAAGTTCTCTGGATTTTGATTATGTTTTAACTATTTATAGCTCATTAAATAATGAAAAATGTACTAACCATGTTTGCATACAAATTAATTTACATTAATATACAACTACAAGTTTCAAACTAGACATTCCTGAATTAACGTATTCCAATTAATTGTGAATGAAGTATGTAGTGACAAGGAAACAGGCGTTTTGCCATTTTCTGATATGATTTATTTTACTGCAAAGAAAAGAACCTTTTTATTTCAACATTATTTAGTTTTTTAAAGTTTCCAGACAATTTATAGTACCGTTTATTCCATATTTTAATAATTTCGGTCGGTTAATTTTGTCTCCAGTACTTGTCAGAATATTGTCTTGAAACCACCTGGAGCCATGCAAAAACTGTGAACAGATAAGTCGTGTTTCTAATACTTTTTTCTGTAAACAACTTAAAAAATTTAACATAACGAAATTAAGTACAATTTGTAAATAAAGCGTCTCGAGTTGGTTGTATAAAATTACGCCAGCTGGTTTATAACAGTGCTGACCGTTAGTGAAGGTCATCATTTATAATGATTGCTGTGATTATGGAGAAACCTTGAAATTCCAACCTGAGCTTAAGTTTCTGTTTCTAAACTGCTCCTTATTCCACTTTCCGGTAGTCAATTCGTATTGCATATATCTAATTTACTGTCATAAAGAATTTAGTTAAGATTATGTTCCAATCGAAATTTTAATGAAGCTTAGGAACACATAAATTTAAAATAAAATAAAATAAAAATAAATTGAAATAAATATATTTAACATGCTGAAAAGATAATGGATGAGATCTCTTCTCTGTCTGTATACATTAGGCAAGACATATTTGAATTATATATATATATATATATATATATATATATATAATATATATATATATACATACATACATAATTGGACACAATACAAACTAAACGTTGGACTTTTTCATCTTTATACGATACAATAACGAAATAGGCCAATAATGCCGTATTTCAGTAGTTTTTAATTTAATTTAAATATTATTTGACAAAATAGAAAAAAACCTTGCAATTGTCGTATTAAGTTTGCATTATGGGTTTAATCAATTTCACAGCAGTATTAAAGGAAAACAAATGAAAAAAATCCAAATAGGTACAAGATCAAAATTGTATCAGGTTAAAATTATCTCCATTTGAATAGCAGTTCAGTTTGGTAAGTTGTTATACTACATATTGTATGTCACTTTTTAAAAGGTCCATTATAAACACACAAGTCCATTTTTAGGGCCGTAACGAGAACTTTTGAGCCCCCGATGTACCAATAGTAAATAGTTTGGTGAAACTGTGATAGATTTATAAATTTTAATAATAAACCCTAATAAATTTGATACAAAAATAATTCTTGATAAATGTTATTTAGATTTGTTCTATTTACAAAATTAAGACGGCAGGAAAGAATAGGACGAATAGCAATATTTTAACCAAGTTATAGTCTGAAGAAATTATCCTTAACCTCTTTATACGCTTACCTCTGAATTATGTTCTGAGCCTAAGCGCGGGTCTCGGATATTTGACTAGCGGATATTAACTATTCCCCTTACTTCTTACAGGACTTGAACAACTTTCTAAACGAGTCACCGGAAGGGGCCATCATCTTTTCCATGGGATCGGTGCTAAAGTCATCTTCATTTCCGGTGAACAAAAGACAGGCCATCATGGAGGCTTTCGCCGAGTTACCGGTCCGTGTTGTCATGAAGTGGGAGAACGACAGTCTGCCTGGCAAACCTGACAACGTGATGATCAGCAACTGGTTGCCTCAGCGAGACGTGCTGGGTAAGTTTTAAACAATCAACACGTTTCACAGTGTTTCCAGTAAATTATACGGAATCTTTTTGTTGGTTTGCTTTCAAAACTTTGAATGGTATTAGACTCTGATACACGACTGTACCATGACGGAATGGAATGACGGAGCAGTGAATCGACAAAAAGCAGTAGTAAATGTCACAATGACGCTGCCTACCTTCGTTAACCAGACGTGATCCCGCAGTAAGCAGTGTCATGTTTGTCTATTGTTCATTATTATAATAAAGAGTAGATTTTTATTCATCAAAATAAGAGAGATTCCTACCGTTTCAGTTTATTTCTAAATTCTGTACTGTTAATTGCTTCTTCTTACTATGAAATGGTTCCATAAAGAGCTAGTTGTAGTTCTGTCATATAAGATCAGTGTTGAATTTCAAGAACTTTAGCGCACTTATATATTACGTTTTTTATTGTTAGGAGTATACTTTTTAATTATTCAAACAATAAAGTGTAGAAGTTATCGATTTTTCAGAATCACCGATAAAAAAAAAAAAAATAGATGAGAGTTAGTGATATCTTTAAAACGAGACATCTACCATAATTCTATCACTAGTTTACGATCTTAAAAGTGTCTGAAGTTTAACATTGTTTTTATCGGGTAACATCCAGAAGATGTATTGCAGTCGGCTGTACATTGGCCCCTAAACCTCCACTATAAGGTTTAAAGTCTGTTATAAAAGCCATATCAGTAAAGTTGTCTTGACAGTAGGCATTTCAGATCTGAGTACGTCAAAACAATGAAAAATCAACTATGAACAAAAAAATACCGAACCGGAGTAAAGGCCATAAATATACACTTTGGACATTGGCTATTGATCGTAGCAACAAGACAAACTAACGTTGGCGTCGGAAATACAATTCACTCGAACCTGAAGTGCCATACACGTCCAAAACCTACGTGATTGCGCTCGAAGCCGCTATTATAGTAAGTCTAGTAAGTTTATACGCTAAATTTGTACACAATATATCAACATAAGATGCTTCTCAAAACAAGATTAACAGCAAGGCAACTCAAAATTGAAGGTAGCAAAGCCCCATATATACGATGCAGACCTTACCTGCGGTTTGTTATCTGCCATTTCATACAGTAGTGCCTTGACACGGCCTCTGCAACCGTCTACTAAAACGTTAGCAATAACATCAAAGGGCACTTTTTAATCACGTTACCAATGATTACCATAAGTTTGTGGCCTTTAAAATGCAGAGTGTAGCTAATGTAGCTTCAACCATGCTTATTACAAGAAAGCACTTAGTATTCGCTCACTTTCATGTAGACTCATCACAGCAACTATTACAAAAGTCAGGTGTAGCAGAGTGTTAGTTATTTTCCATTCGAATAGTCTTACAGAAAACACATTTCCAGTGAAAGCTCTAAAGCTAAGAATGAGGGTGAATAAAAGTGCAGCAATGAAATACACGAACTACATGAAAAATATGTTTAGTACATAACTGCCAATCTTCGTCCTCCGTAAATACTCCTGACAATTTTCTCTCTATATTTTAACTGGTTCGCCGATGTATCATCATACACTATCAGAAAGTCATTCTTACAATTAATAACAAGTAAGCAAATACATTGAAGTATAACCATATTGAGATTATTTTTGTACTTAATCAAATTTGAAATTTTTTTCTCTCTAATTAACATTGAGTCGTACATACTACGCTCCTATACGAATTGTCGATATACGTTAATAATGTGGCTTTTCATTTCATTCCTTTTAAAGTCAAAACTTTCACTACACTATTCAGTATGGAATGTTTTAAACATTCGCTTGTAAGCATAGATGCTTCTGAAATAGTTGAAATTTGAAACATGTTTTGAAATTTCAGTAATATGTTGTAGGAAGGATGGTGGTTATGTATACTATATATCAATTCCACGTAGTCATTTGATTGCGATATAAATAAATCATAAACCACTACTCAGTGGTAAATACCACTCCTAGGTATGTTAAGATATTAATTATTACAATTATTTACTCGTTAAATTAAGATTATAATTTTAAAATTATCGTGTGAATATGAAGAAGGGATGAAAGGCAAATTACTTTATAACTATTGTAATTAGTCTGATAGTTCCTCCTTAGTGCGTATAAACTATTATTACTTTTACAGTGGTCGGGTATTAAGATTGTACGATACATGAATATACAATTACCTCTAATTGGACAGTTAACATTTTACTGCTTGCTTGATGATGAGAAATAGTTTTAATATCCCAGTAAAAAAATACACGGAATACTTTCATATTAACCAGAAATGAAAAAATTTAAAACAAGTCAAAGTACCATAATTTCAAAAATTGTTTAGTTGCGTTACTGTTGATTTAAAAACCGCATCAATTTCTACCAACTCCAATGCGATAAGTAGCTTACTGGACACGATGTCAAGCCGATTGATCGCAACATGCGTCATGAATCAGTTGGAAAAGGTCTCTTTGGTTTCCTCATAAACCGTTGAAACCTTTGATGCATTGGACGGTCAATTGTGTATCAATCTGTTCAGTTACCAAAGTCAGTTAAGGGAGATGTCTTTTTATTATTATTAATAGTCGTAATGATAGCAAAGAAGTTTTTTATAATACATAATATGATATATATATATATATATATAAGTAGATATGAATATGCCGATTCTGGCGCACTTTTGGGACAGTCAGAAAATCAATGTAAAATACTGTCCATTGAACCATAAACAAATCTAAGAAATCTAACAGGAAACCACGAATGTAAAATACTGTCCATTGAACCATAAACAAATCTAAGAAATCTAACAGGAAACCACGAATGTTAAATAACCGAATCTATAGCTGTTTTACTGTTCATTGTAGGCTTCTAATTTCTTAAGCTGTTTTAATGAAAAAAATCCAGAAATCTTCGAAATATTTATTCCACGAAGTTAATTGTAACACAGTCTTTATCTTTAATAGTCTTCTTTCCAGTAACAACCAAGTGTAATTTTTCATTTTTGTTCAATTCTTTAATCTTTTTTTCATCCAAAACAGTCAAAAATCTGTTCGGTAAGTGTACTTTATAATCTTCCAACTCGGCAATTATTGTAAACCCGAATTTATCTTTCATTTTCTCCAGATTCAAAATTTTGTATTTCTTATTTTCTTCTAATTCTATTAATTTCTTGTATTCTTTGAATGTTAAATCACCAACCTTATTCAACTCTTGTAACAGTGCCATTTACATAGAAAAAAATTAATACTTCTACACTTTTAAGGTGAAAAATCAACACTATACTTCCAAAATACACAAAAAAACCGGGGTTTTGACCCTAAAAACGTGTTTTTAGGGTCAAAACCACAGCTCTTAAGGTGCATACATACTAGAGTTTTTTGAAAAATCCTGAAAATCTACTGAATTTCTCTAATTATTGCGAATTTTTAGCTTTAAAGTTGATAATGTGAACGATATTTCTCGAAAAATTCTGTTGTAAATATATTAAAATCTTAATGAAAAATCTTGGAAAAGTTAAAGAAAAAAATATTGAAAAAATAGTATTATAGAATTTAAATTACCCCCTACAAACCAATATAGTAATAAAAGTACTTTTATTACTATAACTATACTATTTTTTCAATAATTTTAAGTCTTAGTTTACAGATTTTTCTATAATAAATAGAAGAATCTACAGCTGTTTTACTACAATTTGTGCTGATTTGTGTAAAATTCTCCACTTTTCAAAGTGTTAGTTAAACAAATTTTTCTTCTTTAAATAGAAGAATCAAAGGCTGTTTAACCATAAATTGTGCTGATTTTTATCAAATTTTGATAAAAATCCTTAGAAATCTACTGAATTATTGCTATTTTTCAGCTTAATAAAAAGATATTTTACTAAATAGTAAAACTTGGCACATTCAAATTTTCCCTATTTAAATGGAGCGGAAAAAGATAGAGTGCCCGTACTGCAAAAAAGACATTTTCGAACATCATTTTACCCGACATTATAAGTCAAAGAATCATCTGAAAAATAAAGATATTTATGAAAAAGAATTAAATTATTTGAAGACTTGGGCTAAAGAAAATCAAATTGCCGATCACCAAAACATGTATAATATAGAAAAATTGCGTGAACTAAAGAAAAATTTTAAGGAAAGTAAAAAAGATCTCAATCTATTTAAAGATGAAAAAATTCAATCAATCGCTGAGAAATTGTCCATTGAAACAAACGATAAAACTAAGTCTGAAATGATCGAAGAAATTGACAAAACTCTTAATGAGAAACCTGAAAATATCATTGATGTAGAAGTTTTATCCTCAATACACGGTCTTTTCAAGCAATACATTTTAACAAATTTAAATGAAAATTTCATGTCAATTTACAAATATTTTTCTATTTTGCGTCCAGAAATTAAAAGTTTAATCGAAAAATTTCAAGAAACCGTTAAAAATATGAAGGGCTATCTCTCTTTAGAATGCGAATACGAACGTACTTTAGTGAACGGTGAAACACAAACTTGCCCAATGTATTTTACTATAAAAGCAGACGAGATCTTTGACATAAACGACTTTATTACTAAGCAATTTAATAAATTAACACATCGAGAACAAACGAATCATCCAAATAAAGGTTCTGGATGGACATTAAAACGCTGCAAACAACTAGTTTTGAGCCTTAATAAACACGAATTTATGAACGCAGGATCATATATCGATTTACCAAAGAAAATCAAAGATAAAAAAGCTTGTATAAATATCAAAAATAAAGATGATTATTGCTTTATTTATTCTATCCGATGCGCTATTGAAAAAACCCGAAAGAGACTGCGAAAGATCAAAACAATATGAAAAATTTGTAAATGACGAGATATTTTCAGGTTTCGAGTATCCAATGTCCTTAAAAGATATACAATTATTTGAAAAACGAAGTTACAATTCCAAGTACAAATATCCAAAAATGTCTATCAATGTCTACAGTTTTGATGAAAGTATTAAGGTTGTTCCGTTACAAATTTCTGAAAAATATGATGCAGAATTAAATATTGATCTACTGTATGTAAAACAAGAAGACAAATCTCATTTTGTTTTGATAACCGATTTAAGTAGGTTAGTGAGTTCTCAAACATCCAAACATGGACATAAAAATTTTCTATGTAGGAGATGTTTAAGCCATTTCTACAAATCTAGAGATTTAGCAGACCATTTAGAAATTTGTAAAAATCACGAAGTTTGTAAGCCAATTATGCCGTTTCCGGGTCAAACAACTAAATTTACTAATTATCAAAAGAAGTTTAGCCATCCGTACGTAATTTATATGGACTTTGAAAGCATATTAGAGAAGATTCCCACATGCAAAAACAATCCGCAAAAATCGACTACAACCAAGATTCAGAAGCACATTCCATATGGTTTTACTCTATACTTAGTGTCTAATGTGACCAATCGTATGTACAAGCCGATATGTTATCGAGCCAAAAATGAAGAAGATTTGCCAAATGTTCCTGCAAAATTGTTTGAAGAACTTAATAAATTATCGAAATACATAGCTAAAAAGTATAATTCTAAGAATAAAATACCTATGAAATTGACCGAAGAAGAAGAAATTGCATATCAAAATTCAAATCTTTGCCATATTTGTGAATGTGAGGGTTTTGATAATCAAACAAGAAAAAAAGTACGAGATCATTGTCATTTAACAGGTAAATTTAGAGGTTCAGCTCATTTATCTTGTAACTTGAATCTCAAATTTCCTCAGAATATTCCAGTTTTCTGTCACAATATGTCATGTTACGACACTCATTTGTACATAAAAGAATTGGCTAAACAATATGGAAACGTTGATTTGATCGCAAACACCGATGAAAAATACATAAATTATTCAGTAAATTCAGGATATGGGTATGAGTTTGAAGATGATAAACCAAGAAAGTTCATCAAGTTTTCTTTCGTAGACACGTTCAGATTTATGGCATCGTCTATAGAAAAGTTAGCTAAAAATCTAAAGAGAGAAGACTTCAAACATACAAATCATTTTATACAAGATGGTCTGAACGCAATTCTAGATAGAACAACCAAATGACGAAGAAGAAATCTTTAAAATTCTATCTGGAAAAGGCATATTTCCTTACGAATTTATCGACAGTATTGAAAAACTTGATTACACAGAAGAATTGAGAATTCAAGATTTCTATTCACTTTTGACAGACGAGAGCATATCTGAGAAAGATTTTCAACACTACTTAAATGTATGGAAACAAATTAAAAGTAAAAAATCTAGGAAATTACTCCGATCTCTATAACATTCAAGATGTTCTATTGCTCGCTGATATCTTTGAAAATTTCAGAAACATTTGTTTGAATTGCTATAAACTTGATCCAGCACACTATCTAACAGCTCCCAGTCTTGCATGGGATGCTATGTTAAAATTAACGAATATAGAATTACAATTAATTAGTGATTATAATATGTATTTGATGATCGAAAAAGGTATTCGCGGAGGCATTTCTCAATGTATTAAACGATATGTGAAAGCAAATAACAAATATTTAAAAGATTTTGATAAGACAAAGCCTGAAAACTATTTGTTGTACGTCGATGCAAATAACCTTTATGGGTATGGCCTAATGCAAAATTTACCATATAACGAAATCAAGTGGATGGATCCAAAAACTTACACAACTGCAGAATGGAAAGAAACAATTTTGGAACTCACTGGCGACGAAGATTATGGCTATATATTCTCGAAGTCGATCTAGAATATCCGAAGAATTTACATGAAAATCATAAAGATTTTCCTCTTGCTCCAGAACATTATAACAACAAACTTTGCACAACTCTACTGGATAAAACTGAATATGTTGTTCATTCGAGAAATTTGAAATTCTATCTGGAACAAGGAATGGTGTTAAAACATGTGAATAGAGTTATTGCATTCGATCAGAAGCCTTTTATGAAAGATTACATTGATTTTAACACAAACATGAGAACCAAAGCTACAAGTGACTTTGAGAAGGACTTTTACAAGTTAATGAACAACTCAGTTTTTTGGAAAATCTATGGAAAATGTGAGAAACAGATGTGATATTAGACTAGGAAATGAAGAATTTTCAATGAAACAAGCTAAGAAAACAAATTTCAAATGCTTTAACATCTTTGACGACAACTGTATAGCGAGTCACATGTACAAGCAGAAAGTTAAATTTAACAAGCCAATCTACATAGGTTTTTCAGTTCTTGACCTTTCAAAATTGTTAATGTACGAGTTTTATTACAACAAATTAAAGAAGTTTGATCCAGATTTGAATCTGTGTTACATGGACACAGACAGTTACTTCCTAGAATTGAAACGTGATCCTTACAAAATTATTAAAGAAAATATAGATGACTTTGATACAAGTGATTATCCAAAAGATCATGAATGTTTCACTACTAAAAACAAGAAGGTAATAGGGAAATTCAAAGACGAACTAAATGGGGAAATCTTAGAAGAATTTTGTGGTTTGAGGTCAAAGATGTACTCGTACAAATATCTAGACAAAAATCCAGTTAGGTGTAAAGGAATTAAGAGAAGCGTTGTAAATAAAACAATAAATATCGAAAACTTGAAGAGATGTTTGTTCGAAGATAAAGAAGAATTTAGGGAGATGACTGTAATAAAAAGCTATAAACATGAATTGTATACCATCACCATAAACAAGCTGGCACTGAACGCTAAAGATGATAAGAGAAATGTCCTAGAAAATAAGATCGATACAGTACCGTATGGATATAAAGGCGAAGCAAAATCTAATATATTAGATGAGTTAAATAAACTTGGAAACTTTGACATGTAAATGGAAGATGATTTGATTCACTGCCACAAATGCAAGAAAAAAAACGAAAAATATAGATTCTAAAATCGTTCAAACTCAAAAACGGGTTGTATAGAATTGCTGCAAAATGTTCCAAATGTAAGACAAATAAGAGTCAATTTATAAAGAATCCAAATGAAAAACAAGTAAAGAAAGAATTAAAGAATAAAGAAGAAATAGAGATTGAAGCTAGAGAAATTCATGCACCAGTACGAAAAAAGTTTAAAAAGAGAAAAATTATAACACTAGGAATTGACGATTTATGGGCAGCAGATTTAGTTATAATGTCTAATTATTCAGATCAAAATTATGGATTCAAGTATATGTTAAATGTTATTGATACTTTCTCAAAACATGCTTGGTCAAGAGCTATCAAAAGAAAAAACGGCAAGGATATTTTCAAAAGCTTTCGAAGATATAGTAAAAGATGCCATAAGGATCAATCACAAACCTCCAAACCTACTTCATACAGATAAGGGTTTAGAGCTCAAAAATAAAGAATTTAACGAAGTTTTGAGGAAATACAACATTAAGATTTATCATACTGAAAACGAAGAGAAATCAAGTATCGTAGAGAGATATAACAGTACTCAAAATGAGAGAATGAAAGTTCTTTTTGAGGTTAATAAAAACTTTAAATGGATCGATATTCTTCAAAAAATAGTCACAAATTATAATGATACGGTTCACAGCACAATCAAAATGAAGCCCAAAGACGTAGGTAAGGATGCAGAAAAGGAGTTATTAGAGACAGTTTTCGAGTATGTTCCACCTGAAATTCACACGAAAACTAAATTTAAAGTCAATGATCATGTAAGAATTGTTAGTAAAAAACAAACATTTTCGAACAAATATAAGAACAACTGGTCAAGAGAAAATCTTTGTGATTTATCAAATTAATAACACAGATCCTGTAACTTATAGTATAAAAGATTTAAATAATGAAGAAATAACCGGAAAGTTTTATGAATATGAATTGAGAAAGTCAAAGAATTTTTCTATATAAATGGAGGCTCAAAAGAAATGTTCAATGTGCAAAGAAATAAAAGGTTTTGAAGCTTTTTATAAAGATAAAAGTAGAAAAGATGGAATTATTTATAATTGTAAAGATTGTTATAGGAAGTATCATAAAGAGCTGTATGATAAAATAGAAAAATTAACTTTGGAAGAGAAAGAATGTCTTAAATGTAAAGAAACTAAAAAAATTTCAGAGTTTAATAGTGATCACTATAGTAGAGATAAGAAAGACTCATATTGTAAAGATTGTGTAAAGAAGAATCACCATAGATTATATTATGAAGATACTCAATGTGAATGTGGAAGAACTATAAAATGGTTAAATAATTATCAAAAACATTTACAAACAAAATATCATAATTCGAGAGTTTAATAAAATTTATTAACATTTTCATCGTGTAATTTAGATATTCTATAAATCAGTCGAGATTCTGCCATATTTGTAGTAAAATGATTTCCGTTGTATAAAATATTCAAAGATTCTTTCATTTGGTTATATAGATTGATAGAATTTGGTTCGTCATCAATGAACAAAATCTCTAATTCAGGATAATTTATTTTTAGATGTTTTAATCGGTTTGGTATTTCTCGTTTCTGAGCTCTGATAACATAATAAGGCCATTCCCACATGTGATTCTTCTTAATTAACACAAAAACATGGTGTTTTTTCTTATCAAAATCTTTACAAACAAGATCTGGTTTCATTAACTCCATTCGCAATTCTTGATTCTCTATTTTCAATGATTTCATTTCATCTTTAATTTGTAACTGTTTTATTTCATCTTTTAACTGCTTATTTTCGTTTTTGAGTTTGTACTCACCATATTTTCTAATGGAAGGTAATACTTCTTTTCGTAACCCAATTTTTAAAACAATTTCGCTTCTGGTTTATGCGATCTCAAAATTAAAGAATAAAGTCCAGATTCATTAACGAAAACAGTGTTATTTTGGAAGTTTGAAGGTAAGCTATTTATAGCCCCCCTTATATTTAGATTAAAATAGAAGTTTTTATCATCTTCGTCAACGTTTATTCTGATCGTTTGCATAGTATTTTCATATTCTAGAATTTTTGCTACGTCTTTAGCCTTAAACCAGATCACATTGTTTTCGTCAACAATCGTAAAGATATGTTTGTTATTGAATATAAGTTGATTATTGAGTAGGTCTACAACTGACTCCATTTAGATAGAAAAAATTTAACAAGCAATTTTTTATTTTGAGTATAAAGTCCAGATTCATTAACGAAAACAGTGTTATTTTGAAAGTTTAAAGGTAGTCTATTCAATAGACCCCCTTGATTTATGTCTTTAAACATTGATTTATCATCATCAACGTTTAATATTATTGCTTGTCTCGTGTTTTCATATTCTAAAATTTTTGTAAGAGCGTCGAATCGACGCCCTTGTCAGAATCTATGTTTTTCAAAGCTTTTTTTGTATTTTTCTTTAACATTGTCTTTATTCGTATTTTTTGTGAATATTTGTGAGGTGGCCCTCGAGGGCTACCTTATCTTTTAGATAAAAGTATTGGTATTTATCATCATTATCAACTCGTTTTGAAAGTTTGAAGGTAAGAACGATTCGTTCCCCCTTGATTCATCATTCTTTCGACAATCTTAAATATATTGTTGTTTTACTCTCATTATTTATTAAATTTCCCTCAGAGTCTTGTATAGTTAGAACGATTTTTTGAATTCTTTTAATATTTTTTCTAATTGGAATATAATCGATTTCATTCGGTTTTTCACTGATTTTTGATCCATAAGCAACATTTGGGAAAAAAGTGTACAAAAATTTCAGATTCTTTGTGTAAATATTCGGTATGATTTTCAAAACTAGGTTCAACGAGATTGCAGTGCACTTCAATTACATCGAAAGGTCTAAATTTTGGCGTTTTATTTCCTAAATATACCTGATTTGGCTCAATAGTTTCTTGAACAAACCCTAACGAATCTACAATAATTGCTGAAAACATTATTCTTACTGGTGATTTTATTTGAATTTTATTAGAGAGATATTTTTTTTGCATTTCAAACTTGTTTTCGTCAAAGTTTAAAGATTTATCTGATTGTTTGAATGTTTTCAGATAATTTTTAAGGGAATTTTTAATTTGATCGAAAGTATAATATCCTTTGTTTAAACCATAATATTTTGTTATGTTCTTCTCACTAAATCCTATACAATGAGGAGAACTTTCACTAATATTTATTACAAAATTGTCAGAATAAAACCGCTTAAACCGATAAAATAATTTGATTCTTCCTCTAAGTGTATAGGATGTTCCAAGTTTAAAACTAATTTAGAGCTTTCTGAAGTCAACTTGAACAGCTTCATTTTAGCTATTTAAATGGAGAAATTTTTAAATCAAAAAGATCAGATAAAACTTCAAACGTTTGAAGAAAATAAGAAAGATCAACCAATCAGATTGTTAATTGTTGGTTCAAGTGGATGTGGAAAAAACAACTTTATTATTGAATTTTATATCTACAATAGGTTGATTCCTTATTCCAATTTGTATGTTTTTAGTAAATCTTTAGAACAAGACGCTTATAAAAAATTGCAAGAAAGATTTGAAAATATTGAGAAAAACTTAAGCAAAAAGGTATCACATTTTTATAATGCCTCTGAGGACATAGTTCCATTAAGCGAGTGTAAACCCAATTCGTTAATCGTTTTCGATGACTGTATTTTTAGAAAATCAAGACGTTATTAAGGAATATTTCGTAATGTCTCGTCACAAAAATATCTCTTGTATCTATCTTTCCCAATGCTTTTCAAAGGTTGATAAACAAGTTATTAGAAATAATTTGAATATGCTGTGTGTTTTTAAGCAAGACGATCACTATTCGAGAAAGATTTACAACAATTATGTGGGATCTGATATGAGTTTTAACCACTTTAATGAATTATGTGATAAAATTTGGAAAGAAGACTATGGATTTTTAACTATTAATTTAACTTTGAAGCCTAAAAATGGTAAATATTTGAATAAATTTTCTAATATAAATGCTGCTCAGTGGTCTGGCAAATCTACTTGATAAAATATTTGTTACAATTATTTTTACATTATCTTTACTTTTTATTTACATTATGAAAACAACTGAAAAACGGTAAATCTGTTCACGTTTTTACGTTCCACGTTCACGTTTTTTACGTTCCACGTTCACGTTCACGTTTTACGTTCCACGTTCACGTTTTTACGTTCCACGTTTCGTGTTCCACGTTTCAAAATTTTCCTAAATAAATGGTGAACGTAACTTCTGAAGAAGCGAAAAAACTTGATCAAATCGAAAAGAAATTAATCAAAGAATTTAAAGAACAGATTCGAATTGATGAAGAAGAACAAGAACTTATTCAAAAAATTAATCAACCTGTAACTTCTGCAATAAAAAATGTTGAGGGCAAAATTGAAAATGTTTTAAGCGATAATCAAAATTTAATGAATTTGGTTCCAGTTGTACGACAATTTGCCGATATTTCGATTCCAGAATCTGAGTTTGAATTGCTAAAATTACCATCTTCAACACCATTTAGACCTCGAATCATTGAAGACTCTACCATAGTTGAACCAATAAGTCCTGGAACAACGGATATAATAATTGGTGAAATTGGTAAAAAATTCCTTCCTAGAGCGAAGGATGATAAATTTGGTTTGTATTGGGATAGAAAAAAGAAAAGTTTTATGATTGGAAATTCACCCGTTAATTTTGAACAAAATGATATAATTATTAATGAAAAAATGTACGAAGGTACTCAAGGTTTTATGGAGATTATTAACAGACAATGACGTTCCAAAAGATAATTTATATTCTGAAGAAGATTTGAAAAAGTATACAGAAATTTTATGGGAATCTGACTCAATTTACAAAAATAATGATCCATCTACTAAGAAGCCTAAGTCAAGTAGAGGTAAAAAATATATCAATTTGATTAAACCAATTTGGGGAAAAAACGAATCGAAGGATCAGGTGTAAGAAAATTACAATGATAATAAGATTGAGTACAGATATATCGACGATTTGACAAAACTCGATGGAATTATAAATTATATTTATGCTCAAGAGAAGGCTGGAAACAACAATTTTTTGAATGAAAAGAAAGCTATTAAAGATTTTATTTCGAACAAACTTGACGAAATGATTGAAAAACCTGATGGAATTAAATATTTAAAGCGAGTTTTTGCCAGCAATAAGTTCATCTATGATTGAAGGTAGCGGACTTTTGAATGATTTTATCAACAATTTACCTTTTGAATTACACGTACCAACTTATCAGTATCTGGGGCCTGGCACAAAACTCGAAAAAAGACTACAAAGAGGAGATCCTGGTATAAATAAATTAGATCAAGCTGCTATGGAACACGATATTTTTTATGCAAAACATAGTGACACAAATTCCAGACATATAGCAGATAAAGTTTTGCAAGATAAGGCAATGGATCGATTTTTATCAAAAGATGCTAGTTTAGGTGAAAGATTTGTTGCACTTTCCATCCAACAGTTGGAGCAATGTTTTTGAAGAGAAAACTAGGAATGGGAATTGAAATTTTAACTATATAAATGGAGGTGAACGTAAATTTCAGCAAAAATCAGAAAGAAAAAATAAAATCCGCTTTTAAGAAAAAAATATACCCGTTAGTATTCAATTTAAAATAGATCAACTAAAAAATGGCGAAGATAAGATATTTTTTAACAAATAGACAATACAATAAACTCGAAAAACATAAGAAAAACAATAAAGGAACCAGAATAGAATTTTCTTATAATCAGTTGAAAGAACTCAAAAATGGTGGACTTTTGAAAGATTTATTAGATTTTGGAGAAAATATTCCAGTTGTTAAAAATGTTGTTCCCTTATGTTCGTAAAGCTGCTCCAATCGTTAAAAAAGATGTGATTCCTATTGTTCGAAACATTTTAAATTGGTTAGATAAAGAGTTGGAAGATGTTACAGGATCTGGATTAGATGAAAAAAACTTTGAATTACGTGAAAACAAACATTAAAAAAAATTTGAAATCAAACCATTAACATTCGGTGAATTGGAAGAACTCTGCAAAAACATTAAACATTTTAGAGGAATTTTCATGAGAGATACATTACCTGAAAAAGTTAAGAAATTCGAATGTGGAATTGTGAATTTAGACTCGATTATGGGAAGTGGAACGCATTGGATTTGTTATTATAAAAAATGATAAGAATGCATGTTATTTTGATTCGTATGGAAGAATTGAGGACAAACCACCTATAGAATTGATTAAATATTTGAAAAAATCAAGCGTCTACTACAATGACTCTCAGATTCAAGACTATAAAGATCCCCCAATTTGTGGACATTTGTGTATTTTTGTTTTGAATGAACTGAGTAATGGTAAAGATTTTAAAGAAGTTGTTAACAAATTATTGCTTAATAAATATGGATTCACAAAATATTTTTGACGTATTTGGAACACAAATTATTCAAAATGTAGATAATAGTTTGAATTTTGATAGTTTGAGAAATGAGTTTGATAACAAGTTAGAAAATTTATTACAAAACCTTCCAGATTCAGATATGTTTGCTGTCGAGATTGAAGATTTTAAAGCAGAATATGATAACAAACTTGCAAATTTCATGAGTTCAAATGAAGTTGCTGATAAAATAAAAACATTGGAAAAAGAAGTTGATGATGGTGTAAAAAAATTATTTACCAATTTAATGTCTCATATCGAAAAAAGCTGATGGAAATTACTGAAGCGATCAAAGTTGAAAAGAATTATGTTAGTTTGGCTAATAAGAAAAGAATTGTCGGTGTTCGACCTGGTATTGACAAACATGATGTTGTTGTTAAAGAACAAATTTTAAAACCTCTAAAATTATCAGAAAACATCGATATTGTTGATTTACATGATCCGAATGTTAAAAATGCCTTAGATTTTAAAGGAAAAAGAATTAGCGGTGTTAGTAAAGGAATTAATCCATTTGATGTTGTTGTAATGATTCAATTAGAAGATCCTATTAAAATGTTTAATGAACTAAAACAAAATTACGAGAATCATAAACAGCATGTTAAAGATTTTACAACAGAAGTCTATGACAAGTTAGAAGCCAGAAATAGAAGTCAGTAGACGATGTTGGTGAAATTAATGAAAAACTTACTAATTTTAAAGAGTCTTTTGATAAGTTTAGTTTAGATGCTACGAAAACTTTTGAGAATATTGGTCATAAATTTGTTGAATACAATGATTCTTATGCTGTCAAATTTCAAAAATTAGAAAAAAAACTTAATAATATGGAGGAAGATCTTACTGAAATAGGTATTCGTGTAGGGTTTTTACGCATGATAAAATTTCCTTATATAAATGGCGCTCATATACTGTGTGAGGTGTAAGGCAAAAACTGAAACAAATGATATAAAATACTATGCAAATATCAATGGAGTTAAGAGAATTTCTGGAAAATGTGCTGAATGTAACGCAAAAAAGAGTCAATTTATAAAAACTTGAAATTTTTTCTTAATAAATAGAGATGGCGGGACATTACAGTGCTTTCGATCTTTTTATAATGCAACACGAAAGAGATTTGAAAAAAGAACATTGGGATGACATTTCTCAAAAATATGAATTATCCGAAGATATGATGAGATTATACGTAAACAAATTGAATTGGTATAACATTGCAAAAATATCAAACTTTATCATCAGAGTTCATTCAAGAAAATATACATTATCAATTAAAAGATCATATGTCTGTTCTTTGTCTCTATCAACACTTGAGTATAAAATTTTTGGATGAAAAATAAAGATACAGTTGATTGGAACAATATTATAGATAGCGGTTTACTATCCTGTGCAAATTTTATTGAAATATGTGACCGAGATCGCAAAATTTAAGGAAGAGAATCCCGAATATGACGAAGTAGATCATTAAAAATGACTAATCTTTTTAATTATTTACTAAAATTTATATCTTTTCTTATAAAAACGTACATTAGATCGATGAAAAAATGATATCTTTCTTATACATGATGTTTAAATTTTCTCTTATTAAATGGTGGACTACAGAAAGTATGCTAGTGATATTGAAAGGGCGGAGTTTAAAAATTTCTATCCAATTAGTAAACAACATTTGAATGAACCGAATAAAAGAACTGAGTTTAATATTGATTTTGGAGATAACTTTTGCTCGTCTAACTTCCAGTTTTATATTTCTGGAACTTTAACAAAACAAGATGGTCAAGCATATCTTGGAACTGATAATGTTAGATTAATCGATAATTTTATACCGTTTTTATTTTCTAAGATTGAAGTAAGAAAACACAATAAATTGATAGAAGAAGTCGAAAACTGTGGTCAATTAAGCACTATTAAAGGAACCATTTGTTATTCCAAAAGTGATGTATTTTCAAACAGTTTTGAATCAACTTTTAAATTTGGACAATTTGAAGCGGTCGGTGATTTAGCACATTTCGGCTTAGGATTTTTTGAAAATGTTACTATTCCGATCTATAAAGGAGGATTTTATCTAAGTTTTATAAGAGCAGAAGACGATGATGTGATTTCTGAAGACTGCAACTGGAAATGTTATGCCTGTTGATGGCAAAATTACAATTAACGAGTTTTTCATTAGAGTTCCGATGATTGATTACAAAACCACGAGTAAAATTCAGTTGATTGATGAAATTATAAAATCTCAAAACATCACGTTTAATTTTTCTAGATTGGCAATGTATTGAGCAAAAAGGTATTTCCGGAACAACTTATTCGTTCGATATCACAAATATTTATAGAAATATCTTCAATCCCAAGTTCGTTATCATAGGTTTTCAAACAGATAGACAGAATAATCAAGAGAAAAATCCTTCAAAGTTCGATAGTTTGAATGTAAAAAATATCAGAGTAAAATTGAACGGTTCTTATTATCCAGATGAATTACAAAATTTAAACATTTCAGGAGGTCTTTTCAGAATCATGTATCAGATGTATCAAGATTTTAAGAAAGTTTACTACAAAAATATGGAAATGTATTACAACCCCAAAGAATTTATAGCAAATAGACCCATTTATGTCATTGATACAACAAAGAGTTTGACAAATATTTCTAGTTCAAAGAACGATATAATTATCAATATGGATTTTCAAAATGCTGTTTACAAACGCGATTTGTTATGTGGTTGTGGTTTCTGAGAAAATTTTTAGCCTATGATGTGATTAAGAACGATATTAGAGAAATTCAGTAGTTAATGATGTTCATATTGTTCTCTTTCATTCCTTCTAAAACTTCAAAAATATACTCTTTCGCTGATGAAAAATCTCAATTTCTTCCGGAATAATCTTTGTAATCATAAACAAAATATCCTAAATAGTTGTACAATAGAATGAAATTATTTCTTTTTATCTCGGTAGTTTGAAATATAAACATAAACATTTGCGCTGAAAAATTTATATCTCGGCAGACTTAGTTCCATAGCTTCCATTTATTCTTTTTGTAAAATGGAAGAGTATAATGCCAACTGTTACAAGTGTTATAATAGAGGAGAAATTATTGATAAAAGATTAGTTTGTAGAGATTGTAATTTAATTTTGTACGAAAGACCTAAGCCTAGGAAATTTCGAAATAAATTAACATATTTGAATAACCTGCTTATGAAATTACAATATGGAGACAAGAAGCAAACACATTTTGTTACAGAATTTAGAAAACAGAATAAAAATTTTTACTTATCTCTTGGAACCGTTGACAAAATTATTTTCCTTTTCAAAGAATACATTAGGTTTGTAGGTTTAAATACACACGTTTATTATGAGAAGATTTTACCTATAATCTTTCACTATTTGGACATTGAATTTGACTACGATTTTAAACCTGAAATCTTTGATGATTTTATAGTACATTTGGAGAAAGTAAATGAAGAAACCTCGTGAAAAGAATGCGGTTTTACTCACATTCTCCCCGACTTCTCGAGTGATTGTTAGCAAATTTCATTATTTCCGTTTATAGATTTTTCATTGAGATTTCTGGATTTTTTCATTAAAATAGCTTAAGAAATTAGAAGCCTACAATGAACAGTAAAACAGCTATAGATTCGGTTATTTAACATTCGTGGTTTCCTGTTAGATTTCTTAGATTTGTTTTATGGTTCAATGGACAGTATTTTACATTCGTGGTTTCCTGTTAGATTTCTTAGATTTGTTTATGGTTCAATGGACAGTATTTTACATTGATTTTCTGACTGTCCCAAAAGTGCGCCAGAATCGGCATATTCATATCTACTTATATATATATATAATATATATATATATATATAAATAAAATAAAAAATTTTCAATATTTCTGTAGTAGAATACCAGGACGTAGGATTACGTAAACCTACGTGATGACAGGCTTCTCAATGTATGCATGCAAAAATTCAAATATAAATCACATTTTTTTCTTAAAATCCTGAGGACAGACAGACAGACGAATAATTATTTAGAAAGTAGATTTCTACATTTCCCGGCAGGCAAAATGGAAATTGTGTCATTTAAATTTTGCTCGAGAGATCTTGGGGATAGTTTGCCTTGTTTCCATCCAGTTTACACGTCATAAGATCAATATTATTAACGTTCAGCCAAATACCATGAAGTAATCTTCACCATATCTGCATTCAAAATTTAAAGTCAAAGGTTAGTTCGGTTTGAGATATCGTGGGGACAGAGTCACAGATAGCCAGAGAGACAGAATGAAATGTTTTCAGTCCTATGATTGATAGGCTTCGCTAACGATCAGCTCTTATAAGTTCCTATGTTTTTGAAATATTATTACGAATACTGAAATTAGATTTATTTAAATATTGTGGACAGTATATGTCCAATATTCTCTTTATTCTCAATGATAAGTTTTAAAAATATGGAAATAAACAATATATTTTTAATACACATTATTTTCAATTACTGGTACGACAAGAATCTGAATGATTAATTTGAACAGGATGTTTGATAGAGTCGAGATGGTACTAAAACAAAATCTGCCTGTCCTATGACAGAGGGGTAGCATTAAATGGGATAGAATAGGGAGTTAAGGGTAGAGAGCTGTATCATAGGGAAGGAATATGAGCATAGTTTTGCAATGATGTAAATTCTGCATATTGCATAAACACGAAACGTTTTCCAAGTACTAAAGAATCTTCGATTAAATTCTAGATATAAAATAGATTCATCATTATTGCAAAACGTATAAAATGCAATTATTTCGAATTGTCTTTCGTGTTGCAATCACATACAAATAGACAGACAAACAGACTGAAATGCATTTTTTCCAGCCCTTTAGAATGATAGATTTCTCAGCCAATTAGAAAAGCTTACAATACTCATATACCGTATATAAAACCAAAGCGCAGTTTAATATGCAATACCATGTTTCAAATGTAATGCATTTTTAAATGTTAAGTTAACAACGCCCGTCTATGTATTTGTTTCTAAACCATGCAGAGTTAATGAGTTGGATCAAACAGGTGTTCAGTGAAGCGATTCAGTGAAAAATATTTGGTTAAACTTTAGATGAATTCGATTGTATGCTACCTTTCACTTGCTTAAGAACTGCTGATTTTAATTATACTTAATTTATATGTGATTTACTCTAATACTGTCTTTGGAAAATGTTGTAAATATTTGATGATTGCCTGCTATTACGTAAAAAGTCTTTTAGATCAGTAAAACAAACAAGTTTTCGTGGGATCTTAAACATGAAAACTTAAATATAAATACATATAGAATTTCAATAGAAAGCAATACATTGTATTAAATATTACATCCTGACACAGGTTAGTCAGATCTGTCTGCTAACACAAAAGCCCGTGTAGGATAAATATGAGAGTGATATTACCAGAAAGCTTTAGGTCTGCCATGTCAAATGCAAATAAACAGACAATTTTAGTGCTGTTTTAATTAGTTACTTTTTTTACTATACATTCTTTTAAGTGGAATGAGAAGAGTTCATTATAAATATAGCAAGGTGGGATAAAACCTTAGGAGAGTAATCTTTACTTTAAACGTTATATGGATTGTGTAGGACAATTTACTGAATATTATGATAATTTGACTTTTTAGGAGTATATTGAGATTTTGCCTCATCCTGAAGACTATATATCTTTCGAGATGGTCATTAATTGATATCCAAAAGATAAATCAATATTATAGAGCTCATATTGTGTTATGTGGGTATGTTGTACAAACATAATTACAATACAGATATATTAAAATAATATACAATATTATACAGGTAATTCTCCCAAATACCTAATTACAGTTGAGTGTGTAACAACCATCTTTCTGTAAATGTTCAGCCCACCCCAAAAATAAGGGCGTTCATGGGACACGGTGGGTTGTTGTCGACCGGGGAGGCGATAACCTCCGGGGTCCCCATGGTGCTCATCCCCATGTTCGGTGACCAGGGGAACAACGTGGCCCATCTGACTTCTCTGGGAGCCGCCGTCAAGCTGGATTATGACTACATCTCCAAGGAGACAGTGCTTGAGGCGCTCCGAGCTGTCTTATTCGATTCCAGGTATCACAATAATTACAATAATCCACTACTAAACAATATAATAATTACTATATACTCACAAGCAACACTCAAAGATACTTGTGAGTACAGTATTTAATAAAATCAAACAAAGACAAGTATATTTAAATTTAAAAATAATTTAGAGACCTCAATATAAAACAAAGATAACATTGAGTTATGCAGTCAGCAAAAAAGTGAATAAATTTGGTTTGTTTACAATTATGTTAATTGAAGATGTATTTTAGGAAATTTACTAATGAAACCGTATTATAATTATGAACCTTGAAGTACATAAATATTTTGTTGTAATCACACATAAGTTTAAACAAATCTTCAAACTCTAAAATAAATATAGGTACGCTTACAACGATAGTATAACTTTCCATGTTAAAATAGCCCTTATCTGCACACATACAATTAATTGATAGCATCACAAGTGGTCAAACAGTCAAAAGTACATGTTACTATTATTTAGTTATAAAAGAAATGTTTTGAGTTAACTCTAGTTGTTTTTGCACATTTCCACTCACGTTTCTTTGTAATAAACAATAAATCCAAATAGTCAAAAAGTCTAATGCAAAATTGTACAAAATTATTATGTATGAAAAATTAAATCTGTAAAAATTAAAATGTAATATTTCTATACGTAAATATGAAACCAATTTAGCACTAACTTGCAAATCCAACTCGATAATCTTGATTGAAATATTTTAAAACATATTGACAAGGGATCAACAACACAAATCACATCGCCACAGTTAATCTGCAAACTATGTCGTAGTCAAACTGGAATTTCATTTGGAACAAACCTGCTTTGACTGGGATGAAAGGAAAGATAATTAATTTGCTAAATGATAGCACGAGCGTTTAGCTTTTGTATGAATCGATGCAACATGCTTTGTGGAGAAACAATTAACTTTAGACAAAACTATATGTGATTGAACACTGATTGAATAGTGTTGGAAATATAATAATTATATTTTTTAACTTACAAAAAACTGAAAAGCTAGTTTATGTAATGTAAATAAATATATAGTAAATTGGCGTTTTGACACTTGAAACACATATCTAGGGAAAAATAGGGGTGAATAGTATTACAAGAGTACAACCTCAAATTTTAGACAGCATCTTAAAATATTTTAAGAAATTATCATTCCTATCAAAATATTCTTAAAAATCAAATAGGTTTTATAACCCAATGTATGTTTTTCACTGATAAACCTGGATATTCTATTTGAAAACTTGGTACAAATAGCCTAAACATTATTCATAAAAAAACATAACAATATCTTTTTTGTTTGAGAAAGATTTAAAGGGCCATAGATAAGTAAGGGGTACGTTAAAACAATATTCTTAGAAAAAAACGTTCTCATCGTCGCGTTGGTCCATGCATACTCTGTTTAATTCAGTATCTATTCTTGAAAATTGTTACAATATTAACGAATTTGTCTAATTTTCCTCTATATTTTCAGTTATCGAGAGAAGGCCAAAGATTTGTCAGAACGGTTCACGGACAGGCCAATGTCTCCACTGGACACGGCGGTCTACTGGACTGAGTATGTCCTGAGGCACAAAGGTGCCCGCCATCTTCGCTCACCAGGTTTGTAATATACTCAAACATCATAGATATATTATTATTTCATCAATATTTTACAACAAAATTTTAAAATGTTCAGTTAAAAGGTTTCTTTTCTGGGTACGGTATCTCAATCTAAGAAGAATAAAAACCCCCTTTTCTCCTTTACATTCGCAAATAGTGGGTCAAAAGCTAGCCTACTCATATATTCAAACAAAGGCTCCTTGTCTATTAATGTATTTATGAGAAGTACAGATAATTCTAATTTTCTTTGTTAATATCTTTAAAAACTTGTTACGAGTCCACAGTTAACTCTGCCAATTAATGATACGCCCATCATTTTGGACTTTTAAAACGTTGTATCAGTAATCTACAAGCTTTTAAGACATCATGATTTTTGAGTAAGAATATTGCTATTGGTGTGCAGCTGTGGATATGCCGTGGTACCCAGCTTTGGCTGCTAGATGTCGCTGTGGTGCTGTTGGTCTGTCTCGCTGGTCTCCTGCTAGTGATGTACTGGCTTGCTCGACGTTATAACTTGAAAAATTCCACACTTTCTTTCAACTTGGCTCATCGAGGAAGAAGATACAGTAATCTTTCTATGATTCATGAAATAAATTTATACTTTTTATAATAATGAGTTTTTATTTCCTGTCCTTCAGCTAACAAAGAAAATAATAATTCAAATATTCCATCGGTACGACGTATGAACAATTATTCAAACTTCTCTAAAACCATAATTACGTCATCCTTGCATAAGACTTATAAATTCCAAGTGAATGTGTTTTGACATTTTACAAGTAAGAAACGAAATGATTTCGAAATACGCATTTAAATCGGTTGTCAGACTTATTTTTACTATATATTAATTTCTTTTCTTGCCCTACCAACCGTGTAAAAGAATTATTGAGTTTACTGGACAAGACATCTTTTCAGTATTTAGTAGACCACAGCCTGTTAACTGTTAACTTCTCATGAAAAGACTGAAATATATTATATATATATATATATATATATATAATATATATATATTTATGTATATACTAATTTACTTTTGGTTCGCCTATTTTGTACCTTAGTATACCGTTGCAGCAACCATTTTAAGGTAAATAAATCTTGCTCTTGGGTAGAAGAATATTACAATCTTTGAAAAGAAGAGGTATTATCACCAAGAAAAGGTTCAATAAAGACAATATATGCAGCATCATACTCAGTGTATAGTCAACAAGCTAAAACATGAGGTATAGCCAAGTCAGAGCTTAAGGATGTTACAAAGGACAAGAAAAATTCATCCATAGCATTGCAATCAAACAGTTGCTAACCGCTACTTTTTACTTAGACTACTTTTACCCATAGCCTAACTAATACTGATGAGATTTCCTGGAGGGTTCATACTTAGTGTTTCATAAGTATAAACCCAAGCATAAAAGATTATTATTTCTTAATTACTGGTCACGGTAAATATAAAAAATTGTATGAAGTTGTAGCAAAAGTGGGCGTTATCGCTTATTTTCAATGCATAATAGATTTTGGGGCGTTATTTCATATGTAAGCGATTCAACATCATGTTTGAGCAATATGTAATAATAATTCTTTTACATTTATGGATGTTTTTTGGTATGATAATTTGGCAATGGTTGACAAATGTAGACAGCCAACGTATAAAAACATTTTGAACAACTTATTTACAACTGTGCATCACGTTAAACTGAAAGTACATGTTTTTCATCAGAAGGTAAAACTTATTGTCTTACATGATTATAGCAAAATTTAATATATAGTAGTTTTTCTTCATTTTTTTAATATATCTACGAATAATAATCTTTTGTATAAATTTTCCACAGTTTAAACTTTAGTTACGCAACACCCATAATTATTGCTTATCAATCAGCAGTACATTAGTATAGCAAAAAACAGATTTGTTAACTACAGTGATTCCACGCAAGAATATAACACAATTTATTGTCAAGCAAAAGGCTTTATCTCAATAATTACCAATGGAAGTACGGTTTGAAGCTGGTGATTATCGTTTGTTTCAGAGATATATACAGTCGGTGGTTTGATGTGCGTTTAGACTGAACACGTCGATTTGTTTGTTTTACTTTATTAAACCGAAATTGCGCAGTTCAATTAAGGAGATAGATATGTCGAGCCCGACCATTAACACTGAAACAAACACTCGGTTTATTCTCTTCGTTGATATATCAAGAAAATAAAAAATTGTTTAATGAATGAATTCTTTTTTTATGATACAGTACCACACATTAGGCACAGTTTGATTCACTTATATCTTTTTCAAAAGTATGTTCATAAATTATTAAATGGTTATTTTTATATTTTAAAATAATAAGAGACAAGCAATTCTTTAAAACAAAATTTCTATTTTCTATTAATTTTATACATATTTGTGTAATATTTTTTACATCTCATATATTACAATGGACCACTGATTTCTAAATATTAGAGTAATAAATATTTATAACATTTTTATTATTATCGTTTGTAATAGTTTCTATAATTTAGTCAGTATTCATTTCATTACAATCTTGTATTTCTGAAATAATTACTTCATTTTCATTGTCATTATATTCTGAAAATAAAATAATGGGTTTATAATAATTATTATAAAAAAATAAAAACTGTGGAATCAAATCTTGCTAGATATCTTGTAATCACAGCATCTATCGTTTTTCCTTATCGTTCCATCGTTTTGATATTGTTTAAATTTAATTTATATTTTTAAAAGTCAATTAATTATTTCAATGTTTCTTCTGCAAAATTTGTTTTAAAATATGTCTTTTCGTAATTTATTTTTTAAGCGAATTTAAGGTAAAGCTCAATGTAATTGAGTAAAGGTTATAATTATAACAAACTGAAATAACAATAATTCCAAAATTAAATTACACTACGGCTTTGTAAGGTTAGAAAAGATAAAAACAATTTATTTTATTTTTTTTATTTTTATTTTATTTATATCGTCAGAACGAAAGTAGAATGTGTAAATTAATTTCTGTGTGTAAACCAGAATAGAAATTAATATTAGCCGTGGTGAAATTCAATTTAGAATCCGATGAACTTCAATTAATGCTACTAAATGATGAAGTAAATTAATTAATTTTACGTTGGATTGGTTTTTACTAATACTATAAATAAATTACAGTAGTAGTTCGTAGATTTTATATGTCATTCATAGTATTTTACCGTGTATTTTAGTCTCTTTGCAATAAATGTTTCGCGTAGGAAGTTTTTTTGTGTGTTACAGTTAACATAGCTACTAATAGTAGAATATGAATTGTTTTTTTTTTAAATTTGACAGCTTTTAAATTGGACTTTAAGTAACCTAACCCGAACAATTCCACAACCAAGAAAAGTCTGCAATAGATCCAGCAGATGTGATATTTTGGACAAAATTTACGTCAACAATAATATGAGTGAACTGACCGAATATATAGAAAGCAAATCATTGTAAAACACTACTAGATTAGAGAAAGGGTTTCGTTCCCTAAAATATATAATGTTGTATGTTATTGTGGTTTATATTTCAATTTTTAATCTCTCCTAATAAATTTTTCATTAACGTCAACTATTACTAGTTTCAGAGCAGATGTTTATATAACGGTTTGTTTACGTTTCGATTCTACTTCGTCATTCTACTTTAAAAGCATGTGGAAAACATACACATGCGTAACACGAAACGAATGTTTTAAGGTGCGAAACATACATCCATAGCCCACCAAAAGAAGTAGTAACTTCATCAATGAGTGACAGTATCCTCAAGCTCGCACGCCTGAATAGCAACTGAACGGAGAAACGTGTTGACATCAACATGGCCACGATAGTCCCGCTCCTAGCAGCTACAGAGCGAACAAACCGTGACGTTCCGTGACTCGAAACAAAAGTTTCCCCCGTGGAATACATAGATACGTAGCCCGCCCAAAAAAGTAGTCACCGACATGCAATATACAGACTACAATTTAAGAAGTTCTCCATTGAATTTATCGAGTTCATAACAAAATAACCACATTAATAGCTAAAAATCAAAGGCTATTAAATAACGAGCATTCAAAAAGTATGCTTTGGTGTGTAGAACATAAAATCATCAGCCAGTGTACATTTAGCACTGCAAAGAAGAAACTACAGGACTGCTGGTGTATTCTGCGCGGCAAGCAAGGTAGAATAATAAGGACTGTATACAAGGCTTCAGTAGGATACTTAAATGAAAATGTAATAATATAAGTATGTAAAAACACATTACACTATTAAAACATTAAATGTGCTATAAGAAGACACACATACACCACACACACACTCTCCTCTCTCTCTCTCTCTCTCTCTCTCTCTCTCTTTCTCTCTTTCTGTTTCTCTTTTGATGTATATGTATATAAGTAGATAATAATATGGGGTTCCTGGCGCACTTTCGGAGCCGACCGAAAAGCAATGTAAAATACTGTTCAATGTACCATAAAGGAAGCTGAAAAAAATAACACAGCAAATTCTCAATGAAAAATTAACCGAATCTACAGTCGTTTCGTCTCCAAAAGCGATCCAGGATCGGCACATTACTATCTACTCTGATGAATGAAAAATTAACCAAATCTATAGCTGTTTGCTTCTACTTTCTTTAAGCTGTTGGAAACTAATCTGATTTGTAAAAATGTTGTCAAATCTGCTACGAATAAAGGATTTATCTTAATAAAATTTAATCAATTTAAAACATTTTTACTAAAAACATACTTTAATAAAAAACTTTTCTACTAAATAGTCACCAAAACAACATGAACTCACCAAAGTCTCTACAATTTCTAGCATTTAAAACAGTGTTGCAACAAAGATGAATTCAGTGAATTGCCCGGTTATTTTCAACAACAGGTTGATACCGTCCTTCGATACTTTCC
This sequence comes from Homalodisca vitripennis, assembly GCF_021130785.1. Taxonomy (NCBI): domain Eukaryota; kingdom Metazoa; phylum Arthropoda; class Insecta; order Hemiptera; family Cicadellidae; genus Homalodisca; species Homalodisca vitripennis. Next base: position 47,127 of record NW_025778772.1, read on the forward strand.
TTAAATGAAACAGAATTAAAAGATCTTGTAGAGTCTTTTGCAGAAAAGAACGAAAACTGCACACGTGTACACACACAAAAACGAAAAAAATAAGGGATTATATATTTAATATAATTACGACAGATATTGAAAAGAAAGTAAAAAAAAATAAACAAAACAGAGAGTTTTTCATCGTTTTTTTTATGAAATTTTTCCCATATTATACGTCCTTTCAAGATAATCAAGACTTAATTTGATGAATTTCTTAGGAATTTTTGTAAGTATCAAGATTTATCCAACACAATTCATTAAAGAGCATTATAGAATTGTTTTCTTATAGAATATAGCCACATTTTGTGTGAAACAAAAGGTATTAACTGTAGATAATATTCCATGTGATTCCTATGAAGAAAGACACCAACTAATGGTTATCAAAACAGTACTATGACGTGGGGAGGGACTGCAAGTTTTAGAGCACAACTAAAAAGACTTTATTCTACAAAGTTAATTGTTATAATTATCTTTATCTTTTTATAGTCTTCTTTCCAGTAACAATCAAGTGTAATTTTTCATTTTTGTTTAATTCTTTAATCTTTTTTTCATCCAAAACAGTCAAAAATCTGTTCGGCAAGTGTACTTTACAATCTTCCAACTCGGCAATTATTGTAAACCCGAATTTATCTTTCATTTTTCTCCAAATTCAAGATTCTATGTTTCTTCCTTTCTTCCAATTCATTTAACTTCTTATACTCTTTTAAACTTACATTCTCCAATATCATTTAAACTCTTTCAAGAACTCCATTTAAATAGAAAAAATTTAAAGACGGAAAAAAAATGAAATTTGCTAACAATCACTCGAGAAGTCGGGGAGAAATGTGAGTAAAACCGCATTTCTTTTCACGAGGTTCTTCGTTTACTTTTCTCCAAATGTACTATAAAATCATCAAAGATTTCAGGCCTTAAAATCGTAATCAAATTCAATATCCAAATAGTGAAAGATTATAGGTAAATCTTTTCATAATAAACGTGTGTATCGATACCTACAAACCTAATGTATTCTTTGAAAAGGAAAAATATTTTTTTCAACGGTTCCAAGAGGATAAGTAAAAATTTTTTATTCTGTTTTCTAAATTCTGTAACAAATTTGTTTTTTTCTCACCTCCGTATTGTAATTTCATAAGCAGATTATTCAAATGTGTTAGTTTATTTCGAAAATTTCTTAAGGTTAGGTCTTTCATACAAAATTAAATTACAATCTCTACAAACTTAAATATTTTTTAATCAATAATTTCTCCTCTATTTATAACACTTGTAACAGTTTGGGCATTGTACTCTTCCATTTAAAAACAAAAAAAGATTTTTTTTATAAATGGAGATTATGGAACTAAGTCCTACCGAGAATATAAATTGTTTCAGCAATAAATTTTTCAGCACAGAGAATAAATAAAAAAAATGTTTATGTTTACATTTCTACAACAGAGATAAATAGAAATAATTTCATTTAGGATATTTTGTCTATGATTACAAAGATTATTACGGAAGAAATCGAGATTTTTTCAGTGGCGAAAGAGTATAATTTTTGAAGTAGTATTAGAAGGAATGAAAGAGAAATAACATGAATTTAATCAATTATTGAAGCTGGCTTTTCCAAAGTCAAAAAAGTGCAAAACCATTTCTCAGTCATCCAATCGAGAAAGTAAAAATTTAGGAAAATTGACACGAGGCCCGATAATCGCTTCGCCCCGGCGTCGTAATCCGTTAGTGATATCACGCCCGTAAGAGGCGCAATCGTTGGTTTACAAGCACCATTTAGTTAAATAAATTTTTCTATATAAATGGAGCGCCGAAAAAATATCATGTCCGTTCTGCAAAAGAGAAATTTTAAGAAAAAACTATGATCGCCATTATAATTCTAAAAGTCACGAAAAAAACAAGCAAATTTACGATAATGAACTAAATTATTTAAGACAATGGGCTAGAGAAAATAAAATTGCCGATCACGAAAACATTGTTTAATATTGAGAAATTACGTGAATTAAAAGAGAAATTTCAAAGTTGAAAAGAAAAATCTCGACCTATATTAATGATGAAAATACTTCATTCAATAGCTGAAAAAGTTGGCTATCGGTACTAACGATAAAACCAAGTCTGAAATCATTGAAAACATTGATAAAACTCTTCACGAAAAACCTGAAAATAACTCATAAGATGTTGAAGTTTTATGCTCCTGGTGAAAGGTCTTCTTCAAGCAATACATTTTAACGAATTTGAGCGATAATTTTATGTCAATTTACAAATATCTTTCAATTATGGCGCCCAGAAATTAAAGATTTAATAGAAAAATTTCAAGAAAATGTTAAAAATATGAAGGGCTATCTCTCTTTGGAATGTGAATACGAACGAACTTTAGTGAATGGTGAACCGCAAACATGTCAAATGTAATTTTACTATCAAAGCAGGACGAAATCTTTGACGTAAAAACGACTTTATTACTAAGCAATTTAATAAATTAACAACATCGAGAACAAACGAATAATCCAAATAAATGTTCCGGAGCATGGACATTTTAAAAGTTGTAAACAACTAGTTTTGAGCCTTAACAAACACGAAATGATGAATGCAGGATCATACATCGATTTACCCAAAGAATATCCAAACGATAAAAAAGCTTGTATAAATTATAAAAATAGAGAGATGATTTTTGCTTTATTTTACTCAATAAGATGTGCTATTGAAAAACCAGAAAGAGACTGTGAACGTGTAAAGCATACGAAAAATTTCGTGAATGACGAAATATTTTCAGGTTTTGAGTAATCCAATGTCTCTGAAAGATATACAAATATTTGAAAAACGAAGCTACAATTCCAAGTATAAGTATCCAACAATGTCTATCAATGTCTACCAGTATTTGATGAAAAATATTAACATTGTTCCGTTACAAAATTTCTGAAAAATATGACGCTGAAACAAACATTGATTTATTGTATGTTAAACAAGATGATAAATCTCATTATGTTTTGATATACCGATTTTAAAATAAGCTTGTTTCTTCGCAGTTGTCTAAACATAAAGAAAAGAAAATTTTTGTGTAGAAGATGTTTTAAGCCATTTTTACAAATCTGGAGATTTAACAGATCACTTAGAAATTTGTAAAAATCATGAAGTTTGTAAGGCCAATTATGCCATTTCCAGGTCAAACAACTAAATTTACTAATTATCAAAAGAAATTTAACCATCCGTACGTAATTTATTATGGACTTTGAGAGCATATTGGAAAAGATTCCGACATGTAAGAACAATCCAGAAAGATCAACTACAACCAAGATTCAGAAGCATATTCCTTATGGTTTTACTCTATATTTATAGTGTCGAATGTGACCAATCGCATGTACAAACCGATATGTTTATCGTGCCAAAAATGAAGAAGATTTGAAAAACGTCCCTACCGACAAATTGTTTGAAGAACTCGATAAATTATCACAAAACATAGCCAAAAAAATATAATTCAAAGAATACGAAGCCTATGAAATTGACAGAAGAAGGAAGAAATTTCATATCAAAATTCAAAACGTTTGTCATATCTGGTGAATGGTCTGCTTATGATATTGGTCAGTTCAGTATGGTTTTACTCCTGATAGTTGGAAAGATAAGAGTTATAATAAAGTAAGAGATCATTGTCATTTAACCGGCCAAGTTTCGAGGCGCAGCTCATGCATGTTGCATATCTGAATTTGAAATTTTCCACAAAAACATTTCCAGTTTTTCTGTCCACAATATGAGTAACTATGAACACACATTTGTACATAAAAAGAATTAGCTAAGAAATATGGAAACGTTGATTTGATCGCAAACTCAGAAGAAAAATATATAAATATATTCAGTAAAATTTGGATATGGCTATGAGTTCGACAATTATAAGCCAAGAAAGTTTGTAAAGTTTTCGTTTGTAGATACATTCAGATTTATGGCCTCATCTATTGAAAAATTAGCGAAAAATTTAAAGAAAGAAGACTTCAAACATACAAATCATTTTATACAGGATGGATTGAATGAAATTATAGAAAGACCAAGCCAAATGACGACGACGAGATTTTTAAAATATTGTCTGGAAATGGAATATTTCCCTATGAATTTATCGATAATATTGATAAAAACTTGATTACAAAGAAGAGCTGAAAATTCAAGATTTCTATTCACTTTTGACAGACGATGAGCATATCTGAGAAAGATTAACAACACTACTTAAATGTATGGAACAAATTAAAAGAGAAAAATTCTAGGGAATGTACGTCTGATTTGTACAACATTCAAGATGTTTTAATTGCTTGCTGATATATTCGATAATTTCAGAAAACATTTTGCCTTAATTAATTGTTATACAACTCGATCCGGCAACACTATCTAACAGCTCCCAGTCTCGCATGGGACGCAATGTTGAAACAATTAACGAAAATTATGAGCTTCAGCTAATTAACGATTATAATATGTAAATTTGATGATTGAAAAAGGCAATTCGCGGGGGCATTTCTCTCAGTGTAAAATTTAAAGCGATATGGTTAAAGCAAATAACAAATATTTTTGAAAGATTTCGATAAGACAAAGCCCGAAAACTATTTGTTATACGTTGATGGCTAATAACCTTTATGGGTATGTGCCTAATGCAAAAACTGCCGTTTAGTGATATCAAGTGGATGGAATCCAAAAACTTACAACAACTGCAGAATGGAAAGAAACAATTTTGGAACTCACTGGCGACGAAGATTATGGCAATATTCTCGAAGTTGATCTTTGGATATCCAACGAATTTACACGAACATCACAAGGATTTACCTCTTGCTCCAGAACATTTTTAAAAACAAACTTTGTCACAACTCTACTGGATAAAACTGAATACGTTGTTCATTCGAGAAATTTGAAGTTCTATTTGGAACAGGTAATGATTTTGAAACATGTGAATAGAGTTATTGCATTCGATCAGAAGCCTTTTATGAAAGAGTACATTGATTTTTAATACTAATATGAGGAACCAAAGCTACAAGTGACTTTGAGAAGGATTTTTATAAGCTGATGAACAACTCAGTTTTTGGAAAAAGTATGGAAAATGTGCGAAATAGATGCGATATTAGACTAGGAAATGAAGAATTTTTCAATGAAAAACAGGCCAAGAAAACGAACTTCAAAAGCCTTCACTATCTTTGACGACAACTGTATAGCGAGTCACATGTACAAACAGAAGTAAAATTTAACAAGCCGATTTACATAGGGTTTTCAGTACTTGATTTGTCAAAGTTGTTAATGAATAAATTTTATTATGAAAAATTTAAAAGAGTTTTGATCCAGATTTGAATCTGTGTTACCATGGATACAGACAGTTATTTTCTAGAATTGGAAACGTGATCCTTACAAAATTATTAAAGAAAATATAGATGACTTTGATTACAAGGCAGATTTTCCAAAAGATCACGACTGTTTCGCTACTAAAAACAAGAAAGTTATTGGAAAATTTAAAGACGAGCTAAATGGGCGAAATCTTAGAAGAATTTTGTGGATTGAGATCGAAAATGTACTCGTACAAATATCTAGACAAAAATCCAGTAAGATGCAAAGGGATTAAGAAGAAGCGTTGTAAAATAAAACAATAAATATCGAAAACTTGAAGAAATGTTTGTTCGAAGATAAAGAAGAATTTTAGGGAGATGACAGTAATCAAAAGCTACAAACATGAGTTGTACACCGTCACTATAAACAAGTTAGCACTAAACGCTAAAGATGATAAGAGAATTGTCCTAGAAAATAATATCGATACAGTCAGTACCGTATGGATATAAAGGCGAAATTAAAACAGATATTTTAGAAGAGTTTAAACAAACTTGGAAACTTTGATATGTAAATGGTAAGATGATTTAATTCACTGTCACAAGTGTAAAAAGAAAAACGAAAAATATAGATTCTAAGATTGTTCAAACTCAAAACGGATTGTATAGAATTGCAGCAAAAATGTTCAAAAATGTAAGACAAAAAAGAGTAAAATTTTATAAAGAATCCTTATGAAAAACAAGTAAAGGAAAGAATTGAAGAATAAAGAAGAAATAGAGATTGAAGCTAGAGAAATTCATTGCACCAGTACGAAAAAAGTTTAAAAAGAGAAAAAATATAACTTTAGGAATTGACGATTTATGGGCAGCAGATTTAGTAATAATGTCTAACTATTCGGATCAAATGATGGATTCAAGTATATGTTAAATGTTATTGATACTTTCTCAAAATATGCTTGGTCAAGAGCTATCAAAAGAAAAAAACGGTAAAGATGTTTCAAAAGCCTTCGAAGATATAGTAAAAGACGCGATAAAGATCAATCACAAACCACTCCAAATCTACTTTCATACAGATAAGGGTTTAGAGTTTAAAAATAAAGAATTTAACGAAGTTTTGAGAAAATACAACATTAAGATTTATCATACTGAAAACGAGAGGAAATCAAGTATTGTAGAGAGATATAACAGAACTCAAAATGAAAGAATGAAGGTTCTTTTTTGAGATTAATAAAAACTTTAAATGGATCGATATTCTTCAAGAAATCGTAAAGAAATATAACGATACTGTTTCATAGCACAATCAAAATGAAGCCTAAAGACGTAGATAAAGATGCAGAAAAAGAGTTATTAGAGTCGGTTTTTAAGTATGGTTCCACCAGAAATTCACACGAAAACTAAATTTGAAGTCATGATCATGTAAGAATTGTTTAGTAAAAAACACAAACATTTTCGAACAAATATAAGAACAATTGGTCAAGAGAATCTTTGTAATTTATCAAATTAATAACCACAGATCCTGTAACTTATAGTATAAAAGTCTTTAAATAATGAAGAAATAACCGAAATGTCTATGAATATGAATTGAGAAAGTCAAAGGTAATTTTTTCTATATAAATGGAGTCTCAAAGAAATGTACACAGTGTCAAGAATTTAAAGATTTTTGAAGCTTTTTAAAAAAATAAGAATAATAAAAGAAGGATTAGAGGTCTATGTGTAAGGATTGCCGTAGTAAAAATATGAGAGAGAATTATACGAAAAAATAGAAAAAAATTAACGTTAGAAGAGAAAAAATGTTGCGTTTGTAAAGAAATTAAGAATATTTCAAAATTTCACAACTGGCATTATAGTAAGATAAAAACAAGCTTTTTGTAAGGATTGTGCTATAAGAATTTTTCCGAGAAAGTCAAAATAAACCGACTCATTGCGAATTGTGGAAGAGTTCTTCAATGGTTACCTAGTTATGCTAAACATTTACAAACAAATTATCATAAGTCAGAGTTTTTAATAAAATTTAGTAACATTTTCATCGTGTAATAATTTTTTCTATATAAATGGAGTCTCAAAAGAATGTACAAGTGTCAGAAATTTTATAAGGAAAAGAAATAGAAAAAGACTGTTATTGTAAGGAATTATATGATAAAATGAACAAATTAACTTTAGAAGAGAAAAAGTGTTACTTTTTGTAAAGAAATTAAAAATATTTCTGGAATATTAATAACTGGCAGTATAGTAAAGATAGAAAAGATGCTTTTTGCAAAGATTGTGCTAAAAAAATTTTCAGCGAAAGTTATAAAAAACGAAATGCCTTGTGAATATGAAAAAAAAATTCTACGATGGTTACCTAGTTATGCTAAACATTTACAAACAAAAATATAATAAATCGAGAGTTTTAGTAAAATTTAGAAACATTTTCATCGTGTATTTTATATATTCTATAAATCAGTCGAGGATTCTGCCATATTTGTAGTAAAATGATTTCCGTTGTATAAAATATTCAAAGATTCTTTCTCCATTTGGTTGTAGAGATTTATACTATTTGGATCTCCTTGTCTTAATAAAATTTCCATTTCTGGGTAATCAATTTCAAGTTCTTTCAATCTTTTCGGTAATTCACGTCTTTGAGCTCTGATAACGTAATAAGGATATTCCCACATGTGATTCTTCTTAATTAATACAAAAACATGGTGTGTTTTCTTAGCAAAATCTTTTAAAACACAAGGTCTGGTTTCATTAAGTCATTTTTTACACTACTTTGTTTTGCGATTATTTTCCGTTTTTATTTCATCTTTAATTTGCAAGTGTTTTAAACTTCGTCCTCTAAATATTTAATCTTGTTTTCAAGTTTGTACTCACCAAAATTTACGAATACTTGGCAAAACTTCTTTTTGTAACCACTTTTTAAACAATTTCGATTCTGCTTATTAGATCTCAAAATTAAAAGGAATATAAACACCAGATTCATTAACGAAAATAGTAATGTTTTGAATTATTTCTCGGGGTCTATGGGATAGACTCCTCTGTAATTTATACATTCAAAAGTTGTTTTATCGTCATTATCGACATTATTTATGATAGCTTGTCTCGTATTTTCATATTCTAATACTTCTGCAACATCTTTAGCCTTAAACCAGATCTCATTATTTTCGTCAACAATCGTTACAATGTCTTTATTATTGAATGTAAGGTTGATTATTGAGTAGGTCTACAACTGATACTCCATTTTAATAGAAAGAAATTTAACTAGTTACTTGCAATCTTAAATAAATATGGTTGTTTTACTCTCATTTTTCATAGATTTTCCTCTTCAGAGTCTTGAATATGTCTGAATGATTTTTTTGAATTTCTTGTAATATTTTTCTAATAGGAATATAATCGATTTCATTTGTGTTTTTCACTGATTTTTGAATCCATAAGTCAACATTTGGGAAAAAAAGTGTACAAAATTTCAGAATTCTTTGTGTAAATGTTCGGTATGATTTTCAAACTAGGTTCAACGAGATTGCAGTGCACTTCAATTACATCGAAAGGTCTAAATTTTGGCGTTTATTTCTAAATTATATCTGATTTGGCTCAATAGTTTTCTTGAACAAACCCTAATAAATCTACCAATAATATTGCTGAAAACATTATTCTTACTGGTGATTTTATTTGAATTTTATTAGAGAGATACTTTTTTTGCATTTCAAACTTGTTTTCGTCAAAGTTTAATAAAGATTTATCTGATTGTTTGAATGTTTTTTAGATAATTTTTAAGGGAATTTTTTATTTGATCGAAGGTATAATATCTTTTGTTTAAAACCATAATATTTTGTTATGTTCTTCTCACTAAATCCTAAACAATAAGGAGAACTTTCACTAATATTTTATTACAAAATTGTCAGAATAAAAACCGCTTAAACCGATAAAATAATTTGATTCTTCCTCTAAGTGTATAGGATGTTCCAAGTTTAAAAATAAATTGAGAAGCTTTCTGAAGTCAACTTGAACAGCTTCATTTTCGCTATTTAAATGAGAAATTTTTAAAGCAAAAAGATCAGATAAAACTTCAAACGTTTGAAGAAAATAAGAAAGATCAACCAATCAGATTGTTTAATTGTTTGTTTCAGTGGATGTGGAAAAACAACTTTATTATTGAATTTTATCTACAATAGGTTAGATTCCTTATTCCAATTTATACGTCTTTAGCAAGTCTTTGGACAAGACGCATATAAAAAATTACAAGAAAGATTGAAAATATTGAGAAGAACTTAAGTAAGAAAATATCATATTTTTATAATGCTTCCTAGGACATAGTTCCATTAAGCGAATGTAAACCGAATTCTTTTAATCGTTTTTGATGATTGTATTTTGGAAAATCAAGACGTTATCAAGGAATATTTCGTAATGTCTCGTCACAAAAATAAATCCTGTATCTATCTTTCTCAATGCTTTTCAAAGGTTGATAAACAAGTTATAAGAAATAATCTGAATTATGTTGTGTAATTTTTAAGCAAGATGATCCTACTATTCGAGAAAGATTTATAACAATATATGTGGGATCTGATATGAGTTTTAACCAATTTAATGAGCTATGTGATAAAATTTGAAGGAAGACTACGGATTTTTAACTATTAAATCAACTTTGAAGCCTAAAAATGGTAAATATTTGAATAAATTTTTTAATATAAATGCGGCTCAGTGGTCTACATGATATAATATTTGTTATAATTATTTTTACATTATCTTTACTTTTTATTTTACATTATGAAAACAGCTGAAAAACGGTAAATCTGTTCACGTTCCACGTTCACGTTCATGTTTCACACGTTCGTGTTTTTACGTTTCGTGTTCAGTTTTTACGTTTATCCACGTTCACGTTTTAACGTTTCGTGTTCAGCGTTTTTACGTTCCACGTTTTACGTTCCCACGTTCACGATTTTACGTTTCGTGTTCACGTTTTTACGTTCCACGTTCACGTTTTACGTTTCGTGTTCACGTTTTACGTTTCGTGTTCACGTTTTTTACGTTCCACGTTCACGTTTTACGTTTCGTGGTTCACGTTTTACGTTTCGGCGTGTTCACGTTTTTACGTTCCAACGTTCACGTTTTACGTTTTCGTGTTCACGTTTTACATTCCACGTTCACGTTTCAAAATTTTTTCTAATTAAATGGTGAACGTAACTTCTGAAGAAGCGAAAAAAAACTTGATCAAATCGAAAAGAAATTAATCAAAGAATTTAAAGAACAGATTCGAATTGATGAAAAAGAAACAAGAATTTATTCCAAAAAATCAATCAACCTGTAACTTCTGCAATTAAAAATGTTGAAGGTTAAAATTGAAAACGTTTTAAGCGATAATCCAAAATTTGATGAATTTGGTTCTGTTGTACGACAAATTTGACGATATTTCAATTCCAGAATCTGAAGTGGAAGAAGTTTTGAATTGCCAAAATTTCCATCTTCTTCAACACCATTTAGGACCTCGAATCATTGAAGATTACATAGTAGTTGATCCAATAAGTCCTGGAACAATGGATATAATAATTGGTGAAATTGGTAAAAAATTCCTTCCTAGAGTAAAAGATGATAAATTTGGTTTGTATTGGGATAAAAAAAGAAAAGTTTTATGATTGGAAATTTACCCGTTAATTTTGAGCATAATGATATCATTATTAATGAAAAAAACATATGAAGGTAACTCAAGGTTATGGAGATTATTAACAGACTATGAAAGCTCCAAAAGATAATTTATATTTTCTGAAGAAGATTTTGAAAAAGTTATACAGAAATTTTATGGGAATCTGACTCAATTTACAAAAAACAATGATCCCATCTACTAAGAAGCTAAGTCAAGTAGAGGTAAAAAATATATTAAATTAATTAAACCAATTTGGGAAAAACGAATCGAAGGATCTGGTATAAGAAAATACAGTGATAATAAGATAGAGTACAGATATACTCGACGAGATTATGTGACAAAACTCGATGGAATTAATAAATTATATTTATGCTCAAGAAAAGGCTGGAAACAACCAATTTTTTGAACGAAAAGAAAGCGATTAAGGATTTTATTTCGAACAAACTTGATGAAATGATTGGAAAACTGATGGAATTAAATATTTAAAACGAGTTTTGCCGGCAATAAGTTCATCTATGATTGAAGGTAGCGGCCTTTTGAAATGTATTTTATTCAACAATTTACCTTTTGAATTACACGTAACCAACTTATCAGTAATCTGGGGCCTGGCACAAAACTCGCAAAAGACTAAAAAGAGGAGATACTGGTATAAATAAATTAGATCAAGCTGCTATTGGAACACGATATTTTTTAATGCAAACATAGAGACACAAATTCCAGACATATCGCAGATAAAGTTTTGCAAGATAAGGCAATGGATAGATTTTTATCAAAAGATGCTAGTTTAGGTGAAAGATTTGTTGCGCTTCCAACAGCTGGAGCAATGTTTTTGAAGAGAAAACTAGGAATGGGAATCGAAGAGAACTTGAAATTTTAACTATATAAATGGAGGTGAACGTAAATTTCAGCAAAAATCAGAAAGAAAAAATAAAATCCGCTTTTAAGAAGAAAATACCCGTTAGTATTCAATTTAAAATAGATCAACTAAAAAATGGCGAAGATAAGATATTTTTAACAAATAGACAATACAATAAACTCGAAAAACATAAGAAAAAACGATAAAGGAACCAGAATAAATTTTCGTATAATCAGTTGAAAGAACTCAAAAATGGTGGACTTTCTATTGAAAGATTTATTAGATTTTTGGAGAAAATATTCCAGTTGTTAAAAATGTTGTTCCTTATGTTCTCGTAAAGCTGCTTCCAATCGTTAAAAAAGATGTGATTCCTATTGTTCGAAACATTTAAATTGGTTAGATAAGAGTTGGAAGATGTTACAGGATCTGGATTAGAATGAAAAAAACTTTGAATTACGTGAAATCAAACATTGAAAAAAAATTTAAACCTTTAACATTCGGGGAATTGGAAGAAATCTGCAAAAATATTAAACATTTTAGAGGAATCTTCATGAGAGATACATTACCTGAAAAAGTTAAGAAATTTGAATGTGGAATTGTGAATTTAGACTCGATTATGGGAAGTGGAACACATTGGATTTGTTATTAATAAAATTGATAAGAATGCATATTATTTTTGATTCGTATGGAAGAATTGAGGACAAACTCAAACCACCGAGAAATTGATCCAATATTTAAAAAAATCAAACGTTTATTATATACGATTCTCAAATTCAAGACTACAAAGATCCCCCAATTTGTGGTCATTTATGTGTTTTTGTTTTGAATGAACTGAGTAATGGTAAAGATTTTAAAGAAGTTGTTAACAAATTAATTGCTTAATAAATATGGATTCACAAAATTATTTTTGACGTATTTTGGTACACAAATTATTCAAAATGTAGAATAATAGTTTCAATTTTGATAGTTTGAGAAATGAGTTTGATAACAAGTTAGAAAATTTATTACAAAACCCTTCCAGATTCCAGATATGTTTGCTGTCGAGATTGAAGAATTTAAAGCAGAATATGATAACAAAACTTGCAAATTTCATGAGTTCAAATGAAGTTGCTGATAAATAAAAACATTGGAAAAAGAAGTTGATGATGGTGTAAAAAAATTTTTTACCAATTTAAATGTCTCATATCGAAAAAGATGATAAAATTACTGAAGCGATCAAAGTTGAAAAGAATTAAGTTAGTTTGGCTAATAAGAAAAGATTTTGTCGGTGTTCGACCTGGTATTGACAAACATGATTTGATGTTGTTGTTAAAGAGAAATTTTTTGAAACCTCTAAAATTATCAGAAAACATCAATATTGTTGATTACATGATCCGAATGTTAAAAATGCCTTAGATTTTAAAGGAAAAAAGACTTAGCAGCGTTGAAAAGGAATTCTATACCGTTTGATTTTTATCGTAAAAGATCAATTCGAAGATCATATTAAAATGTTTAAAATGAACTAAAACAAAATTATGAGAATCATAAACAGCATGTTAAAGATTTTACAACAGAAGTCTATGACAAGTTAGAAGCCAGAAATAGAAGATCAGTAGACGATGTTGGTGAATTACTTGATAAAGTAAATAAAACTAGAAGAAAACTCTTTAAATACATATAAAAATAATGTTAATGAATTATTTAGTGAAGCAGTTACAAAAATTCTGGAAAATTTTGATACACGTTTCAATGAGAAAGTAAACTTTATTTTGAAAATTTTTGGTACACGTTTCAATGAGAAAGTAACACATATAATGAACTTACTTAAAAGAATAGATGATAATACTCTTTATATCTCGATAAAGTAAATAAACTAGAAAAAAACTTTAATAAAATTTTAAAGAAGATGTTAATAAAACTTTTGAAAACATTGATAACAGATTTAATAGATTAGGCGGTTATGATTGATTCATTTTAAATTTTCCCTAAAAAAATGGCGCTCATATATTTGTGTGAGATGTAAAGAAAAAACAGCAACAAATGATTCTAAAAATACTATGCAAACATCAATGAGTTAAGAAAATTTTGGAAAATGTGCTGAATGTAAACTCAAGAAAGAGCCAATTAAAAAAACCTTGATTTTTGAAAATTTTTTTTTCCTTAATAAATAGAGATGGCGGGACATACAGTGCTTTCGATCTTTTTATCAATGCAACACGAAAGAGATTTTGAAAAAAGAACATTGGGATGACATTCTCAAAAATATGAATTATCCGAAGATATGATGAGATTATACGTAAACAAATTGAATTGGTATAACATTGCAAAATATCAAACTTTATCATCAGAGTTTCATTCAAGAAAATATAACATTATCAATAAAAGATCATATGTCTGTTCTTTGTCTCTATCAACACTTGAGTAAAAGTTTTTGGATGAAAATAAAGATACAGTTGATTGGAAACAATATTATAGATAGCGGTTACTATCCCTGTTGCAGATTTTATTGAAATATGTGACCGAGATCGCAAAATTTAAGAAGAGAATCCTGAATATGACGAAGTAGGATCATTAAAAAATACTCTAATATCTTTTTTAATTATTTTACTAAAATTTTATCTTTTCTTATAAAAACGTACATTAGATCGATGAAAAAAGATATCTTTCTTTATTACATGATGTTTAAAATTTCTAAATTTTCTCTTTATATAAATGGCGGACTACAGGAAAAATATGTAGTGATATTGGAATGGGCGGCAGTTGAAAAAATTTCTATCCAATTAGTAAACAACATTTGAATGAACCGAATAAAAGAACTGAGTTTAATATTGATTTTGGAGATAACTTTTGCTCGTCTAACTTCCAGTTTTATATTTCTTGAACTTTTAACCAAAAACCAAAGATGGTCAAGCATATCTTGGAACTGATAATGTTAGATTAATCGATAATTTTATACGCTTTTTATTTTCTAAGATTGAAGTAAGAAAACACCAATAAATTGATAGAAGAAGTCGAAAACTGTGGCCAATTTAAGCACGATTAAAGGGAAATCTATTTCGTATTTCAAAAGTGATGTTATTTCTTATAAAACTTCTAATGGCTTTGAATCAGTTTGTAAATTTGGTTTGTTTTGAAGCAGCTGGTAATTTATCTCATTTTGGATTAGGATTTTTTGAAAATGTTACTATTCCGATCTTTAAAGGAAAAGGATTTTATCTAAGTTTTATAAAGCAGAAGACGATGATGTGATTCTGAAGACTGCAACTGAAATGTTATGTATCGGAGGTTGTTCGGAAATAAAAAAATAACAATTACAGATTTTTTTAATTAGAGTTCTCAATGATTGATTATAAAACCACGAGTAAAATTAGGTTGATTGATGAACATAACAAAAGTCAAAACATTATGTCTTAATTTTCTAGATTGGCAATAGGTATTGAACAAAAAGGTTTATTTTCCGCCCGGAATACACTTATTCGTTCGGATATCACAAATATTTATAGAAATATCTTCAATCCCAAGTTCGTTATCATAGGTTTTCATAACCGTATAGACAGAATAATCAAGAATAAAATATCCTTTCAAGTTGTGATAGTTTGGATGTAAAAATATCAGAGTAACAATTGAACGGTTTTCTTATTATCCAGAATGAATTACAAAACTTAAACATTATTCAGGAGGTCTTTTCACGAATCTTGTATCAGATGTATCAAGCATTTTAAGAAGTTTACCTGTAAAAATAAGGGAAAATGTATTACAATCCTAAAGAATGTTTAGCGAATAGACCTTTTTATGTCATTGATACAACAAAGGAGTATGACAATTATTTCTGGTTCAAAGAACGATATAATATCAATTATGGATTTTCAAAAAGCGCTGTTAAACCAACGCGATTTGTTATGTTGTTGTGGTTTCTGAGAAAATTATTAGCCTATGATTGTGATTATAGAAACGATATTAGCAAGAAATTCAGTAAATTTTTGAAAAAATCATCGCTTATTGTCTGTATATAATTCACTTGGAATTATTTTACAACTTAAGAATTGGTAAAAGACACTTTGTATAAAGTAATACATTTTTAAATTACATAACAAAATTCATATTAAACCACTATGCGGGATAATATTAGAGACAAAAAACTATTCAATGGTATATTCCAAAGGGTCATGGACCGGTAGTTATGGAGGTTTGGTATTTCTAAAAATACATGTTAATATTTACTGATCCCTCATAAACCAAATTTCATAGCAAAAAAGGCTTCCAATAGCTTTCTCGAGATTATAGAGATAAGTTTTAAGAATAAGGGGCATGATTGGGGTAGATTTTGGAATAAATTATTTAGTTATTTTGCAAGAAATGTTTACAGTGTGATAGAACCTCGCCCCCCCACCCCCCCCCCCACCCCCCCCCCTTGTTTTTTGATGTTTTCCAAGATTCTTTCCGATAAAATGTTTTTTCATTTTAATCTTATTGAATATTAAGAACTTAGGGCGCTGATTTTACCCCCTTATGGATAAGTTAAGTTCTCGAAAGAGTTAAGCATATATGCTAATATGTTTACCCAGAATTTCATCAAAATCATAGTTGTAAGTAGTTTTTTGAGATACAATGTTTGGAAAGGATGTTGCTCATTTCAATATTACATTCACAAGTATAATACTGTTTATAAATATACATTGTTAAAACAATCAACATATTGACTTGTCTATTATTTAATGGGAAATTTCTTTTAGCATGTTGGTTACTGACTGGCTTGTAATATTATAACCGTAATTTTTCCTTGTATAAGATGAAACAGCAATAGCTGGGCATTGGCTATCTGAGTGATGAAGTGTATGTATTATTGTTTACCACATAACCATTGTATTATTGGAATTCAGAAGGTGAAATCCAGAAGAGAGCTCAAATAGTGGTATGAAGGAGTAAAAGAATTTCTAGCAAACAATTGAAGGATTCCCGCTGACTAAAAAGTTATCATGAAGGAAATCCGTTGAAAATAATTAATGTACATTGAGAACAAAATCACTACAAGAAGTTGAAAGGGTTTGAAGGTTAGTATTACTTTACCTAGAAAAACCGAAATGGGACCTAAAGAGATAAATTTTAAACTTCAAATTAAATTGAAAGAAAAACCAATAAAATAATCAAACGACACAAAATACATCATTTCACTAATTGAAACTTTTGGGTCTCCCAATGAAAAAATAACAAAATTTAAATTTTTGGCCGAATGCAAAAAAACATGTTGGGGAGATTCTACTTTTTTTGTCCTAGCTATAGAATATAACAATTAAAAACGACATTCCTGAAGAACTTTTTCATGAAGATAACTGAATTTGGTTATTTTTTACAAATTTACTTTTAATAATTCTTACAAAAGGGAACCCAAAGAACCATGGGAAAACAAATTTTATCAAGAAAAATTTTGGTAATAAAACGAAGGATAAGGTAAGGAGAATACGAATAATTGGAAAGCTAGGTGAAAATCAAATATCCTAAATTTAAAAAATTGCTATCCCAATTTTCAACCTGTACGTTTTTGGAGAATTCATAAGGAAGTTACAAATATGTTGTAAAGAAATCTGAGAGCTATGAAAGAACTTTGGAAGAAAAAAGGAGTTGATGAACATTTGTGAGAGTTTGTTCACTTTAACTATGACCGAAGGCGTTACCAACTAGGAACGCGTGTGACCTCGAACCTGTTTTGTTTCACTAACCTATGACGTAGGCGTTAACCACCTAGGAACGCGGTTTGACCTCGACTAACTTTCATAATAAATTTCATGACGTATGCGTTACCGACTAGGAACGCTGAGACCTTGAAGTTTTGTTACCTAAAACTGAAATAAATCAATATTCTTCCCCATATTGGGGGAGAGTTTTTTTTTTACTTTTTTTCTCCCCATTCCCATATGATTTTTTTTTCAGCTTTGATCATCAGCAGGCTGTTTGGAAAGAAGAACAACAATGTTAGTTCAGTAATTGTGTGGTTTAACTTTTTTTTGTCCAGAGTGTTTCTTTTCAGTTGTGCTGCCTTTAAAACTTGCCAGTTTTCCCTCCCCAACGATCCATGTTTTACTGATTTGAAAACAAACCCCCGTTTTTGGAGTCTCTTTCTCATTATGGAAATCACATGGAATAAATATCTACAAAAGTTTTAATTACCTTTTGTTTCCACACAAAATGGGGGGTTGCTATATCTATATAGAACAAATTCTATATTTGCTCCTTTTATAAAGAATTGTGTTGAATTAAAATCTTTGGATACTTACAAAAATTTTTCCTAAGAAATTCATCAATTTTTAAAGTCTTTGATTATCTTTGAAAAAGGACGTATAAATGGGGGAAAAAAATTTCATAAAAAAACGATGAAAAACTCTCCTGTTGCGTTTATTTTTTTTACTTTCTTTTCAATATCTTTCGAGTAATTATATTTAAATCTATAATTTCCCATAATTTTTTTTCGTTATTATGTGTGTACGAACGTGTGCCCAGATTATCGTTCTTTCTGCAAAAGAACCCTCTACAAGTTCTTTTAATTCTGTTTCAAATTTTAAAAGGGAAAGTAATTCGAAAGGGGAGACAGTATCAACTTGGGTTTGTTGAAAAAAAACCGCAATTCACTGAATCATTCCCCTTTGTTTGCACAGTTTTAATGCCTAGAAATTGTAGAGAGCATTGGTGAGTTCAAGTTGGTTTGTGACTTATATAGTAGAAAAAGTTTTTTATTACAGTATGTTTTTAAGTAAAAAAATGTTTTAAATTTGATTAATTTTTTATTAAGATAAATCCTTTTATTATTCGTAGCCGATTTGACCAACATTTTTACAAATCAGATTAGTTTTTTCCCAACAGCTTAAGAAAAGTAGAAGCAAAAAGACTAATAGATTTGGGTTTAAATTTTTCATTCCTCCATAGTAGATAGTAATGTGCCGAATTTCCTGTGATCGCTTTTTGGAGACGAACGCTGTATATTCGGTTTTAATTTTTTCATTGAGATTTGCAGTGTGTTATTACTCAGCTTTTCCCTTTATTGGTACAATTGAAACCAGTATTTTACATTGCTTTTTCGGTCGGCTCCGAAAGTTGCGCCAGGAAACCCCATATTATTATCTACTTATATATACCAGATTGAACAGGGGGAATAAAA
>NW_025778773.1:0-66563 GCF_021130785.1 Homalodisca vitripennis
GGTTTGTAAAGGTTATTGTGGGATCTTTATTTGAATAAATTAAATGTTTTGTAATTAATTACTCAATAATACCCTCCATTAGAGATGATGGGGTAGAAGTGGTGGGAGAAATTTAAATTTTGAAAATAATTTCATAAATGGGGTCACCTAGGAATGAGCACTTTATCTTCAATGACAGTTAAAAAAAATAAAATCACTATTTGAGACTGGTGAAGCTAAAATACTTGAAAAAGGGCTGAAATAAGTGTAATTATAATACTGACAGGCATACACACTAATTTTTTATATGCAACCAACTCATAAACCAAATGAAATAGTAAATCTCCTACAGATACAAATTTACTTGATTCTATCATATTTTTCAATAAGAAAACTTAGTTCATTAAAGTAGTTTTTGAAAACAAACTTTTAAGGTTTTTTAAAGTTGCAAAACTTAGAATACTAATTAGTTTCTTAAAATATAACAGATTAGTAATTAATAATATAACATTGTAAATTGTTGCTTTTCTGTTATATGCATTGGTCGCATGTGGAATGAGGCATACAAGAAAGCTTCTCTAGTCTTGTCAAAAATAAAAAATAGACGTGATCATAATATTAATTTAACAAAAAACAAAATATTTATAATTTTTAGCAGAAATTATTGTGACCAATGTCAGAGATGTAGGACTGCATCCTGACGTGATCCTCTCTCTCAATCCTGCAGTTGAGACATCATTGGTAGTGTGGTGGAATACAGTTTTTTTTTAGGAGCAATATTTGAATAGTAAACTCAATTGGTTACCACATGCCCAATGCATCAAGAAAAATATATGAAAAACGTTATTGCTTTTTTAACCAGCTTATTGAAATATTGGGTGAGGACCACTTCAAAACTTGTCAGGATGATTTATTTTGCCCATGGCAGTCGGTTCTGCAGTATGGTATTCTCACGTGAGGAATTGCATTCTCTAATGTACATAAACATCTTGCTATACCTCAGAGAGGTATAATAAAAAAACTGATTTTGAAAAGAAACCACAGATTAAAAAAATCTTCTATTCAAAGAATTTCCTGTTTTAAGTGTCAGACACTTATTTATAATTCTAGTAACCAGTCTAGATACCAGCTTTGATTTAACATCTGTTTGACTAAAAATGGCCCTCTATAGCAAGGCCAAATTATTTCAAAAATTTGATAGTTAAGACTAATGTTAATTTTTAAAAATCAAAATAAATTATATTGTAAATTCAAAAATTAAAAAAAACTTTTCTATGCAATTCCCAATCAAACCAACTTTTAGACTTGGAATAAAATTTTAATACCAGAAACGTAGACAAATTTTTCCGTAAAACATTGCAACAGTTTTCATATGGCTCATGAGCTGTATCAAAATCTACACAGATACCTTGAGGGTGAGGGTGGCAATGTGAGTATAGCGAAGGGTGTGTGTTGCTTCGTAGGCACTGATTCTCTTGCAGTACACTTATTAATTGATTGAACTTTGTTAAATACGATTTGAAAACCATTTCTTCATAAATTCTTAGAGTTCACATATTGGTGTAGTTAGTTAATTTTACCCTTAGAACAATAAACCTGAATTCATGGTTAAGTGGTAGCTAAAAACAACAGAAATACCTATTAAATTCAAATTAAGGTTTATTATGTAATTAAATAAAATTATTATTTTTTGCCAAAACCTTACTATAAGCTACCTCATACACACCTAGATTCTAAATGGGGAATTTTCATCTCAAAATATTGAAGTGCATTTGTTATAGCCTGTAATAAAACAGTAGCCAGGGCCAGAGTGGCTTCTGGTTGGTAAGTGATTTTTAGATCAAATAGATAATTTGATTAGATGTAATTATTTAAACAAATACAACTAAATTTTTTCTGTTTTTGTTACCAAGAAGACTAAAAATACAATATTATTAGATTGTTTAATTCGTCAATCCAATCCTCCTTGTGCCAACAATGACCAGAATAAAGGTGGATTGGAAAGATAATAAAGAGTTTTTCATGGCAATAAAATGAATTTGACTCTAATCTGATAAAAACGTTGTTAAATGCTCCTTTGTAATACACAACCAACACCAGGAAAATGCCATAACAATCCAGTACTTAGAGAGGTATCAATTTAAATATAATTGAAATTTTCCTTATGCATTTCTGGAAATTATATGAGATACAATCTGTATAACCCCTTGCATACAATGTGGAATTTTTCATTCATCCTTTCCATTTTGAAACTTTACAAAGATTGTTTATTAGTTTATTAGGATTATTTTAGGTTACAATATTCCAGATTTAATCAAACTTGTTACACACTATCTGCTTTTTTAGATTTTATGGAATACTTTTGGATTATACATGTAACACATTTATTTTGTTCTGTTAGGACAAGAAGCAGAGAAACGGCTCATTGCGCTTAGTCCTAAAAAAACTTTTGCCCTTGCTTCTGGAGTGACAGGATATTCAAGATTGGTAAGGTAGAGGAAAGGTTGACTCTTGTTGAGATCCATGAGAAGGGATAGCGGGCGCTATAGTCATGTTGCCTTGGAAGAAAGGGATGCCAGTTCTGTACCAGAGTTTCCAGTCAAGAGCGTAGCCAGAAAATACTTTGGGAGAGTCCAGGCAAATGATATTTTCCCGTAGTGGACAGAGTAAGACCCCACTTTCATCCTTAAAAAGTCCTTACCCATTTCTTTGTTGAGAACGATATTCAGCGATACATGTCAGTAATACTGAATAATTTAAATAATAATATTCGTTTAGTAAAAACCAATTGAAAATTTGGGTGGTTCGGACCCCTTGGACTCTCTTGCTGGCTATGTTCTTGTCTCCAGTCAAAGTGAGCAGGAATAGCACGCCCTTATGTCCAGATGTAGAAGCCCCACCAACTCAAACAGTCATCCTCCGCAGCAGACTAGACCTATTGATCTACTCATGTACCTCAATATCATGTTATTAGCGGTTAGTGATGTACCCCTTTGGACGTCCATAGGGTTGTCCAGATTTAAGTCACATTGGTTTTACTCTACCCAGTGTAGGTTCAACTGGAAGGTATTAACTAGCCCAGAAGTGAACTGAGTTATATAACTCAGTTATAATTACACAAAGAAAACATAGAACGTGTGAAAATGCCAATATCTTCACTTCGATTATCTCTTATCAAAAAATGTTAATGCATTATCCTGCATGGGTCCATAGATATTATTTTAATATGTAAGAGACATTTAAATGATTTATTAATCGGATATGCTTAACTGAATCAAAATTAAATGTTATGATAGTGTCTTATACTTTGACTTATAAACACCTTGTGACCTACATTATTGGTTCGTTCATCCTAATATATCTTCAACACTGTTCTCAGGGATCTACCTTTCTCCATTGGTAGTGAATAAACTTCAACCCAACAAGAATATACAAGTTATTGGAAAATTAACATCATCATATTTGGATTTAGTGAGAATATATTTTTTATTACATGTATCGCCGTTCTAACTCTATCACAATCACAGTTAACAATTGTGAAGGAAATCGAAATAAAGGAAATAGCAAGAAGGATAAAAATAGATAAAATAAAATAATACAATACATACAGTGTTCATATACATCTCACGACTTATACATATTACTCAAAACACAACATTAAATTTTGTTCTTGACATCTCACTTATGTAAGTTCTGTTGAAGAGTAAGCTCATGCAAATGCTTTGTTTTCTCTATATTTTGGATTTAACTCGTTCAGGACGACATGTACCCCATCAGGTACACTTGATTTTTCACAACTTCCATTGTGTGCCTGATTGGATACACACAGGGATTTCGTAAAGCGTGTCTTGCGTCCGATGGGGTACACTTTGCTATGCATTTCCTTATTGCGTTTTTATTGTTTGCATGTCTTGGTGGTCCTGATCTCTGAACCAAGAACTATTCAAAAGTGTTTCCTTTTTTGAAGATATGTCTAGCTAAATATTCATTATTCTGAGTAAATTATTTCCTTCTTAAGTCTCAATTGAGTATTATTTTAATTTCTTCTTTTTCCACTAAAAACCTCAGAATATTGGCTGGGAATAACAAAGTCTATAGATTGACTTGGAATACTTTGAGGAAACTATAATAAAAAAACCAAACTTAGTAATATGAATATTACATCTGTTTTATTGCAAGAGCCCCATAATTTAAAAAAAGTTGTATATTTTAAATGGATCACCATTATGATCTCAGAAACTATAAATCTCACATCAAACTTTAAATGGGGAACCTTTTGTAGTTTTTAAAAATATTTAAGATTATGAATTACAAATTTTATTTTTTAAACTGCTACCATTTTCCAATATGGTGGTCAACTTTGTATTTTTTTAACACCTTGCATTTTATTAGTAATTTCAATAAGAAAAGACTAATTTTATATTTCCCTTAATAACGGAGTAAGTATGAGAGCTCAAAGTATAGAGATTCCTTAATGAGGGTACATTGAGAAAATACCTTTTTCAATAAACTCTAAACATTAAGATACTCTAAACTATAAACCTAACATCTTAAATTTGCAAACTTTCCTTTGTTTTTCAAATATGTGCAATTGCGTATTCAAAAATGTACTGTTTATTACAAACTCAGCCATTTAGTAACTGTCAATAAATAAAAAGTAAGTAAATAAAAAGCTTTTTGAGTAGAGCGTCATTTTATGTTCATAAACTTTGATTATAAAAAAATCTCTTAATGCAAATAAATATCTTTTCCTTGTTTAAGATCAGTTTTAAAGAGTGTTGTAGTCCCACGTTGGCTGTGTCATTTTGCTCCGAATCGGTGTTCAAAAAATGTTTCCAACTTCCAATTCCCACCTCGATGTGTCCTATGCTGTGGAAATTGTATTTAGTGTTGTTGGAAGTATACTGAGTGTTAGTGAAAGTATACGTTATATGTCACTAGGCCTAGGCCTATATTCATCTCAGGTTTTAAATATGTTAAATGATAGTGCAAATTAAATATCACTGTATTGAAGGCTCACACTTCTTCGCAGATGGGATAGGATAGTCAATCATATTAAAACAAAGCAAATCACTTTGATATGTTAATTTATTTTGATGTGATACAATCAACTAATTGTACTCACTTTGCTTTGTTGTTAATTTATTCACTACAAACAATATCCCATCGCCTGGTTATAACTTTTAATACACTATTGCACAATTCCGTATTGCATCACTGCCAGGTGGATCTACACGTCTGACCTCCTCTCTGCTTCAGCTCTCCAAACAGAAGGAAGATTCTCGGGCCAAAACCTTGCGTATTCTCAAACAATGCTCAACCCCTCTCCCCTTCAAATTAGCGTCTTCACGATTGAATATAAGTTATTTTTTTTCTCATAATTATCGAATTTTATCACGTTCACTATAATTGATCAATTTAAGTCTTTCTATTTTATTTAACTATTTTTCTATCGCTTTTTATTTAAATTTTTGCAACATGTGCTTTCTGATGTGATCAATACGCAAGTCATTTTATCCCACAATTGGCTTTTTTGCGTAATTTTATTTGGTACTTTTAGTAAAAAACAAATTTTGGTTATGTTTAGCTCAGTTTAAATTATTTGAATTTGTTCCCGTATAAAGTTTAACATATTTCTCTATTATTAATTAAATAAATCTCAATTCCAATAACATGTGATTTACTTGCGTCACGGTCATTTGGTTCACCGTCTGCTAATTCCCCGCGAATATTTAAATGTCGTAATTTGACCTGTCACATCCTGTTTATACATTTATAAAATAACCATCATACCTTGATGTTAATATTTCTGTCATGGTTCCATGTGATGTCTCTGTAAGGTGTCTTGTAGAATATATCCTGGAGCATCAGGACAACAAGGAGTACTGAGGTTGAGATTTCCTTAAATTGCCAAGTACCATTTATGTCACAGTTCTTAGTAGATCCTTGAGCAAACCACACAAATTCGTTTGGGTGGAGTTTTCCTCATCCAATAGTGTTCCAAGAAAAAATAATTTAGTTATTTCCTGCACTGTGAGACTTTGTTTGAAATGCATATCCAACAGATAATTATTAATTACCTCAGTGGTTCCAGGCGACATTTTGATGAACAAATTTTACATGAAGGTGTAGAACTGTATAAAAACGTTTGGTAATTTGAAAATTTATGTAACTTTTGTAAACCTTCTGAGGATAAGCATATTTACCTCATATAATTATTGTACACAGAGTAATAACAGGCATTTTGAAGATTATGTCTTTATAGTATAGAGAGAAATCATACAAAATAAAGGAATGGACTTTTTTGTAATATGAGGCATGTATGTACCTGTAAGTTAATTTTAAATCTCATAGAATTGTACAGGGTGTAGCAATATAACTTCCTATTTCAAATGTATGGAAATCAGGCTGTAAAGGGGTGGTAGCCAAATCATTTCATATGTAGAGCTATTAATTTTGTTTCTCTACCCCAGTCAGTTACCATCATTTATTGGATCAGGGTGGTGCATATGTTTGCCAACAAGACTTAAACAATTGATGTTCTTGATAATATCCCAGCATGTCTTCTAAATCACTTCAATGTAATACCGTTGGGCCCTTTCCCAGACCAAACATCAACTGTTACATGATTTACTCTAGTACCCAAGCCCATAGATCACCTGAGAACCTTGAAACAGTGAGAGCTTCAATCTAACAATCCCCACGGTGTTCTGTGTAAACATACATCTTCTCTTGAACTTTCCCATCATTCAGCAAGACTCAATTTTTATGATGGCCTTCATTACCATCCTTACAAATTGAAAGTCGTGCAAAACTCCTCGAAACAAAAACCTCAATTCTTGAAGGAATGTATTTGAGAAGCACATAGTGAAAACTTTCCTGAAGATGCAATTATTTCTTCAGTGTTTCAATATCTTCAAGTGGAAGCATTAGTAAACAAACAATGCACTAGGATAACACCATTCCCTGAACATTAAATTCCCTTTGCATTTACCTTCGGGTACATTGAGGTGTGTAATTTCCTTAGCTTTGATTGTTGATCTCCTGTTTTTTGGCAAAAATCAGGAAAAGTAATAGTGAATCCTAACTGTAATATTTATACATTGTAGAATATTTTTACCATGACTTTATGAATTGGATTTGGGGGTACTTGGTTCTAACAGGATGGAGTAATAACTCATACAGGGACATAAGTGTCCGGTTTGAGGGACACACTCACCAAGGCACAATGCCTCAATAAGGTTTGATTCAAAAAGGCCAACTATTCCCCCAACTGTGCCACTTGTGATTTCTTGGAAGTGTTGTAATTACTAAATTATATCAACTACTCAAGAATCCTACAACACCTAAACCTTCTTGTATGGTTCATACTATGAAATGTTCGGAATTTATTGTAATGTCGGCAACATTTTTTTGCAGCTAAATATAAGCTATAGTTAGAATACTACAACCTCATCAGCAGATTAGTTTGAGACATTTGATGTTTAAATTGACAGATATCTAATAGATATTGCATTATAATGAATTTTACTATACATTTCAAGCTGTAATTTCTCAGTAAATATTGATTAGTTAGCTGATTCTCAATAGAATTAACAAAATAGTTATATAGGATTAAAACTTAGGGTTACATACATGTTTTCCTTGCCCTACTGGCTAATTACTCACCTAGCTTCTGTAATACTGCCCCCGCCATCAGAAGCAGTTACAAGGTAAAAAAGCCACTTAATTATATTGGTATATAATTGATAACATGTACGTAACCCTAAGTTTTAATCCTATATAACTATTTTGTTAATTCTATTGAGAATCAGCTAACTAATCAATATTTACTGAGAAATTACAGCTTGAAATGTATAGTAAAATTAATTATAATACAATAACTATTAGATATCTGTCAATTTAAACATCAAATGTCTCAAACTAATCTGCTGATGAGGTTACAAGTGAATTACTATTAGAAGTTCATAGTATAATATATTATAAATAGTATGAATGTAGTACTGAAACTTAAAAAATAAAATAGTTTTCTTAAATATATGTGTAAGTGAGGGATTTACTGATGAAATAAGGGAAATTAATAATAATTTATTTTATTGTTAATTACCTTGTTTGTAATTATGGTATGAGATTTAAAATGTTCACAGAGACCAATTTTGTGCAAGGGTAGAGCCTAAAGTAGAGCCCAGAAGTACCCAGTTCAACCATGCAAGTTTCAAATAAATTAATATTTGTTTAAAATTATAAGTTAATTATTATTTAAATTAATAATAGGAGGTGAAATTTATTGTGATGTCCTAGATTAGATTACACAGTCTATAAACCTACAGTTTATCAACCTAAGCTAAGGTGGTGCTGCTACCTGATATTGAACTTTGGAACTAATAGAGGGAGAATGGATATACAGCACAGATATCTTGCTGTAGAATCTTGTCACAAATTGATTATTTAATTACTTTTTGAATTATAAAAAAGCTGCTAACACTATACTTAGTTAGATTTGTTGTCTCATAAAACGTAATAATAAACCTTTAACCACTTTATTTGTTATTTTTATTTCCATTGATTTTCAATATATTTCATTTTAAAGGTATGGAATATGGTTTTGGGTCTTTGTGAATGCTTACTGTTTTAACTCAATTAATCATTTATATGATAACACATTGAAATTTTTGTATTGAATAACTAAAAATATTATTGACAAAATTTAAAAAAAATCATTTAATGTGCATGAGCCATGTCTTAAAAATAACACACCTCCAAACAATTTATTCAAATGAGATAAAAATCAATACACATACTAGTTGTTTATTAACCATAGTTAATTAACTATTTTAATAAAATATAGAGTAAAAAATTAATGTTTTTTAGATGATATTCAACAGGCAAAATCTATTTCTGAACAACTTCTATTAGGTATATTACCAATTAATTACTTGAACCTTATCAAAGAACCCCCTTAATAAAGGGAGGGAATCCCTATTTGAGTTGCCTCGTTTGATACCTAGAAGCATTTATATTCCAGGGGTTTAGGGAATGGGCTGACCCAAATCGGATGTACACATGGATGTACACAATAACACTGCAGGAATAACAGTGAACACGGTAACTTTAAAAATGTTTAATAAATTTAGACAAAACTTGACAAAGAAACAATATTTGTCCACACTTTGGAAGAGCTCTATAAGTCGTCAGTCTTAATCCATAACCAGTTTCAAGTTGGATGCCATTTGTGTTTATGCAAAAGCTTTTATTCAACTATTTCCCAATGTAGACAAAAAAAATTATCATAAAAATGTATAAGATAATTATGAACAACTTTTATTCAGAACTGTTCAAAGTATGGAAAAGGAATGACTATAGATCAGTTATACAACAACATAATTTTTAATCTCAGGTCAATGTTATTACGGTTTTTTGATATCTCGTAATGTTTTCAGATAGCAACAGTATATAACAACATTGTAGAAACGATGAACATTATAACTGCCTTAAACCCTAGACATTTCAAACTAAACAGAACTAAGACAGAACTTATACACTTCTTGAATAATTTTTTTAGTTAATCTCAAACAATGAAAGTTTTCTAGATGCTTAGCACAAGGGGATTCACATTTGTGCAAAATTTGTATCTTAATGTCTGGGGCATTACAGTAGCAATAATCTGTTAAATTTTGCAATTCTGTAGATATTGGTTTTGACACAGTCACTGCAATTTGTATTATTATCATTTATTAAAATAAAACAACTAACTAGAAATGACTCAAGTTTTTTACATTTTTCTTAAAATATACTTTAGTTACATTCTTATTAATTTGAGAAGAGATTTTGGTATAAATATTTTTCTCTTAACAAAACAAGTGTTGCATTTGCAGTGCTTTGCTTTTCAGTTTCTGTAAGCAGTGGTTTAGACTTTCAGAACACCAATTCTAAAGGGAAATATAAAATAATTGTGTGATAGATGTGGCAAATAAATAATGATATGTAATTTATGCATACTAACAGCCAGATTTGTCCTTTTTCCTTATTGTGATTAAAGCAAAATAATAATTACTTTTACTTTGCAACAATCTTGGTATGAAGTAGTTTATGCAACTTGGCTCAAGGAAGTGCGTTATAACGAGTTTCAATTATTACTAACTTTAATACACATTTTAATGACATATTATCTTGAATTGGGTTATTTCTTGAACTTCAGCCCTAGCTGATTCTTATATTATTAGTGCTAAATATATGACTGCACAAAACAAAACCGGATCGCTATAACTAATTTAATTAAAACACAAAATTCAAATAGTTAGTTAGTTTTTTTAACAAAACTTAACGAATTCAAAGGTTGTACACTGATAAATTTATATTATCTAGTCATTAAATACTTGAGATAATGCACAGGGTAGTCCAATTTTCCTTTTTGATAATTCAATATTGCAGTTTACATTAAAATTCCTTACAACACTTCACATATCAAGTTGTAATTATTTAATTACACCACAATATTTGTTTCACATTTTAATCACCTCAGAAATGGAAAATTAAGGTGCATCTCACTACCAATTTTCAAAAATCAGAAACAAACCTTTTCGCTTTCTCTCACATGGATAAAACATAAAAATGATTATTATGTTTTTTATTTCCATTGAAGAAGTATGTTTTCCAAAAAGAATGTGGGTTTAATAGTTTTGATGTAAGTTTGAGAATATATGACTAAATATATGTAGCTCCAATGAATTTTATTTCAGTTATAATATTGTTTTTCTAATTTATTACAAATTTTAAGTTATCTGGTTCCCATGAAAATTACGGTCAAAAGGTACATAAACATTCGAACATTATTAAGTTTTGAGGGGAAATATAACTTTTAATGACTACCCAGCTGGTAAGTGTGTTGTAATAATAACTTTCTTTGAGGTGTTTGATAAGACTGCATGTGAATACACATTATTTTCAATACCAGCATGAAACTGGTGACATGATTATGTGGAAAAAAGCCACTTGCAAAATATTAGTGGATTATAGAAGAAATGGCTAAAAACGTTTGCACTAACAGTGTTTTCTTGTATAAAAAAATGGGTAGGGAGAAAATTTGTGCAACTGCTGTGATACATTTATTTTAATGTTATTTGTAACAATTAAGGATTTCCTTATAATGGTTGAGCATGTGCTGTTATTCTTCGTTGAAATTGTGAATTATTTTCATGATATATATTTTAGTCACATAGAAAATATTACGAGTTTCAAAACAAGATATTATTGGATCAAAGTACAAACAGCAATTATTCTAAGAGAGAGAGAGAAGCATAAACAAAAGGAAGAATTACAATTACAAAAAACAGATACATGACATGCATAAATGTGATATGTAATAGCTTATGCCCTACATATTGGATTAAAATAAGTTATATATTAAATTTAAAGGATTTAAATAAAACTGTACTCACTGAACGTCCAAATAGCGAGCTGTATTCACTATTTATTCACAAGTAAAATGTGTCTTCAAACTTTAATTTTCTATAAGGTAGTGATGAAAACCTGTCACACTAGATATTAAACTGGAAATATCTAGTTCTCACTGGCTGTAATGTAATCATTGGAACAAGTTTACTGCTTGATTATCTGGTTATCACTTTCAGCAGCAAACATTTATGCTGAAATAATGTGGACCTGTGCCAGACATAGAAGCTGCCACCACATTATTGAGCATTCTCCATTAGGATATAACATCTCTGGTATACTCAAAATTCATGACTTTTAAAAATAGCTTAGTTAATTACTCTAAAATTAACAATTCTCCTTACATAACTTTTTTTATCGGTTACAGTTTGTTTTATTAAACGTGTTGTATGCCATTACTAGGCATACTTCGTAGAAGTATTATGATTTTGTGTATAACAATGCATGGTTTTAAGTCAGTCAGTACCATTTTTTAACACCTGTACGTAATTATTTATGTAGAATACAGAATAGAATACAGAATACATAGAGCTTTATTCATAAACATCAAGTTTAGAACAGGTGTCAAATATAAAATAATATAAATGAAAATCAATACAATGTAATGGAAATAAATTGTCTTTAGTTCCTTGTAAGTTTAGAACAAGAAGATGAGGCAAACTTCTCATTGCACTGTGTCCTAACAGGACCTTTGCACTGCTTCTGGACTGACAGCTGACAGCATCTTCAGGATGGGTATGATTGGGGTTAGAGGCCACCTCTTGTCATGAGGAAGGATTTTAGGCATTAGTCTCAGTCATGTCTCTGCCTAAGAAGAGAAAGTTAGCTCTGTACCAGCTTCACCAGTCAGGCAGGGGGTGGTACACCCTTATGTCTAAGCTAGCAACATCCCTTAACACTTAGGAAGCTCAAAGTCAAAGTCAAAATATCTTTATTTACATTATGATTGTACATGGGTACAATAAATAGTGTCACTACAACTAAGTTACATAATTGGTGATTATAGTAGATCATGTTGTTGAATAAAATTCTTCAAATGAATAAAACTTTCTAACTAAATAATCTTTTAACATTGATTTAAATTTCTTAATATCTTCAACTCGTGTTATTGTTTTTGGAATTGACTTAAAAAATTTTATTCCTGCATAAGAAGTTTTTTTTGTATAAAATTCTAAATTGTGTCGTGGTATTACTAATTCCTTCTTATTCCTAGTATTGTAAGTATGGGTTTCACAATGAATTTTAAATTTAGATTGATAGGTCCTAACATACATAACACATTCTAAAATATAAAGGTTATGCACTGTTAAAATATTTAGTTCAGTGAAATTATTTTTCACTGACTCATCCTTCTTCATTTTCAACATTATTCGTAGTGCTTTTTTTTGTAAAATTAGAATTTTATTTAGGTTTTGGTTTGTGGTTCCTCCATACACTCCTATCCCATATGCAATGTGGGATTGAATATGTGCATGGAAAATCATCTTTAGTACTGACAAACTGCATAAATAAGAAAGTCTTTTGATAGCATATAACCCAGAATTTATCCACTTAATTATCTGTTCAATATGTAGATTCCAGCTAAGATTTTTGTCTATTGTTAGACCGAGAAATTTGGTGTAGGAAACTTGATCCAAACTGGAATCGTTTATCAATATGTTAGGATTTAAACGTTTTCTGTCTTGTTTTGTATTAAAAGAAATAAAATTAGTTTTATCGGTATTTAAAACTAATTTGTTGTCAATGAAAAATTTTTGTACATTTGAGAGTTGCAGATGTGCAGATATCTCCAATTCGACTTCTGTTTTTGCAGATATAATGAGATTTGAGTCATCTGCAAATAGGCACAGCTGGTTTTTTTAATTTTCAAGATTACTAAGGCAGTTTGGCATATCCTTTATATAACATATAAATAATATAGGACCTAAAATAGACCCCTGGGGTACTCCATTTTTTACTAATTGGGTGTAGGATTGAAATTCTAGTAATTTGTTATTTTTTATGTGAGTTATTTCAACGTATTGTTCTCTTTTTAAATGAACAATCACTCGAATCACTTTAAATGAATATTATGGATACCTAAATTTTGCAATTTGTTAAGTAAAATTTCATGAGATATGCTATCAAAAGCCTTTGATAGGTCCATGAATATTCCTGTTACATTATCATTTTTGTCGACTGACTCTATTACAGACTCAGTGAATTCTATCAATGCAGTTATAGTAGATTTATTTTTTCTAAAACCGTGTTGTTCCTTGTCATAAAGATTATTTATTTCTAAATGTTTGATCAATCTATTGTACATGGTTCTTTCAAAAATTTTTGAAATTGATGGTAAAATTGAAATCGGACGATAATTTTGAATGTCTGTTACAATACCTTTTTTGTAGATAGGTACAACCTTAGACAATTTTAACTTACTAGGAAATATGCCAGTAATGAGAGAAGAATTTACCAAATGCATTAATGGTTTAATTAAAGAGCTTTTTGCAAATTTTATCAATTTCATAGGCACTCTCCGTCATACCCACTACAAGATTTCTTTTTAAGTGAGCAATAATTTGATTTAGTTCTTCTACACTCAAGGGCGGGCATTGAAATTTAGGAGACGTTATATTTATGTTCTCAGACTGTGGTTGAAATGAATTTGAAGGAAGGTCTTTTAACAGTGCATCAGTCACATTTATAAAATAATCATTAAAGGACTTTGCAATTAGAGATGGTTCAGTAATAGATGAATCTTTTGATTTAATTACAAGATTGCCTTCGCATTTATATCCATTCTTTTTTGTTTCATTATTTATAATTTGCCATGTTGTCTTGCTAATATTTTCTGAATTTTTTATTTTAGTGTTGAAATAATTTTGTTTACATTTTATTAATTTTGAGTTGTACTGCCTAGTTTTATTCTTAACTTCATTTTTAAGGTTTTCTGATTTTTTCAACATTGACAACTTATTGAGGTGTATAATTTCATTTTTTTCATCTTTCAGTTCGTCTGTAATCCATGTCTTTTTTATTTCCTTTTTTAATTTGTACAAGAGGAAAGCAGAGATCAAAATAGTACCTAAAGATACTATCAAAACAATCATACTTTTCATCTATTGGAGAACAAGAGATTGGAAGCCAATATTCTTTTTCTAATAGAGATTTGAATAATGTCATATTGTCAATTGAAAATTTTCTTCCTACAAAGGTTAAATTTTGTTCAGATTTTACTTGAATTTGTAAAAGTTCGAGCATTTGCGCATCGTGATCAGACAAGGCTGTTATAATTCCAGAGACTTTAATTTCATTTTTATTATTAAAATTTGTCAGAAAATTGTCAGTACAAGATTCAGATGTTTGTGTCACTCTGGTTGGAAAGTCAACTAAAAAAATCATTCCATGTGGATTTAGAATGTTCTTAAGATCTCTCGTCTCCTTAGATTCATCTAACATGTTAATGTTAAAATCTCCTGTAATAGTTAGATATTTGTTCTTCCCTACAAGAAATTCTATAAGAAAGTTTAATCTCTCTAAAAATTTGTTATTTTTAAATTGGGGTGTTCTAGATACTCCTGCCAATATAAAACTAAACTGTTCTGTTTTAAATGTAGTGACACAACATTCAAATAATTTATCTTGGCGCAATTCCACAACGGCAGGGAGCACCAGCTGCCTCCCCTTCAAAACCCTCCTTTGACAGAATCACTACACCCGCTCCAACAACTCCAACTTCCAACAGTCAGTAGACAAGACCTATCAATCTATCCTGGCATCACAATATCCTTACAAATTCAGTTAGTGATGTGCCACTCCTGGATATCTATAGGTTTGCCCAGATTTAAGTGACATTTAGGTTTTTACTGTACCCAGTGTAAGGTTCAACTGGAAGGTATAAACTAACCAGAAGTGAACCCTCCTGGGGCATTGCTTAACTCCACCCACTCCAACAGTCATCCTGACAGTAAACTAAACCTTTCGGCCAGCCCTTTTATTCCAATATCTTGGGATTTGTGGTTAGCGTTGTACAACTCCTAGCCATCCATTGGGTTACCCAGATTTAAATGACACATTAGTTTTTGCTGTACCCAGTGTAGGTTCTATTGGTAGGTATTTAAACCAGCCAGAAATGAACCATCCTGGAGAAAATAAGTACATACATGTTATGAAACCACAGCTATCATTATGGAAAGATGAGAAAGGTATAACCAAATGTGCATGATGAAAAACAAAGTAGTCAACCTTCAATAATTACTGAAGAGTTGAGACAGTAGTTGACAAATATGAAAGAAAATAGACGCTTACGTAATTAACGAAGTCAACAATACGTGATAAGCTGGATTGAATGTTAAAATTTTCTTCTGAATGAAATTATGACAGAACATTCAAATTGTCAAACCTTGTGCTCACACAGGTTAGCAAATGTGTGTTTGAGATACACAAAAATAAATATTCAGGCATTGTATTGAGTTATCTTGAGCTGTACTGTAACAAAGTTGATAAGAGGTTTTAAGGCAAATTGTCATAATCCAAAAAAGGAAATGTGTTGCCTATGTAACAGTAGAATGCCGTGAACCAAAAATGTGAAGCTCTAACAGTTTTAGTGATGAGAATTATAAGTTACATGTACTGTGTTTTAGAAATAAGGAGTGTTGCTTGTTTATTTTGGCTTCGTGGTAACAATAAGTTTGATCAATTTATTGTGATGCCCTAGGAACGCCATTATCCAAAGTTAATGGTACCAATTAAGCCTATTTCGAAGAATCGAAATTTTGCACAAAGCGGATCTTCGGACTAATTGCCCCTATAGGGTATCTAAAAAGACAGTGCTGTGGAAGCTAAACCAAAAGGCGTGGCATAATGAGCATTGGACTCATCGAACTCAAAAACTCACATCATTTGGAGCGAAACAACGTGATCACAATCATGCAGTCTCGATCTAGTGCTCGAATTAATTGTTTCTGATTACAGATCGTTCTATCTGTCAATAGTGAAATGGCATATAGAGTTGACATTTTGCATTAAAACTCAGAGAAACCTGTTACGTCACAAGTGGTGTGGCGTATTCCTACCTTGTATAAAAAGCGAGCACTGCGCTGATTATTCGTGTTCGTTCAAACCCGAACGCTATTGATAGTCTAGCCGTCTGTCTAGTCGATGAGTCAATAGCGGCATTGGCAGCGGCATGATAGCGAGCGCTCAGTAAGGCATACAAACTGCTTGTACATTCCTTGTAGTACACCTATCTCCCGAGGACGTGACATCGGGTTATGTGACGTATAATCTATAACACCTCACTGGAATATCAAATTACCGATGATTAGGTTCATATATTTATTGGTTTCATATATTTTTTATCATGGCGATTTTTGTTATCCACGAGAGTTCAGTAGATGGAAAATTATTTCGGGAGGAGGGGTGGAGGGCTGACACACTGGGTGGTTTAAGAAGTATACAATAGCCTCCAAAAAGGGAAGAGGAATCTTCTGCCGGGAGATTGTTGAGTTTTTAAGACCTCATAAATGTTTTTATAGCTTAAAAAAACTACTGAGTGCATATTCGTCTTCTTGTTTGTCTTACAAGAACTTTCGGGGCGGGGGGGGGGGTGAATTCAACCCCCCTAGCTATCCACCTTATATCCGCCATTGCATAAGAGTCAGAAGAATTTTATATACTATATTTTTACATAGAGTAAACTTGCCAGATGGAAAATAATGGTCCACGTAACCAAAAAACTAAATTTCGTTCTTCTTGCCTGTAATCCCCAGCGAGAAGCAAGCAAACATTTATAACATTTATAGTTATGACACACACGGGAAGACGGACAGACAGACGTTCGGACCTTGACCGCAATATAAATAGCATACTTTCTTAGAGAAAGAGAATATATGAACCATATTTTAAGTCTCTAGGACCTTTCTATCAGTGTTATGGCACAGATTGGCTGACGGACAGACAGACGATCGGACCTTGATCCTAATATAAAAAGCTTTCTTCCTTAGAAACAGAGGATATATGAACCATATTGCAAGTCTCTAGGACCTTTCTATCAGTGTTATTGAACACACGGGCAGACGGACAGACAGACGTTCGGACCTTGATCCTAATATAAATAGCTTTCTTCCTTAGAAACAGAGGATGCAAGTACCATATTGTAAGTCTCTAGGACCTTTCTATCAGTGTTATGGCACAGATTGGCTGAAGGACAGACAGGCTGTCGGACCTTGATCCTAATATAAATAGCTTTCTTCCTTAGAAACAGAGGATGTAAGTACCATATTGCAAGTCTCTAGGACCTTTCTATCAGTGTTATGGCACAGATTGGCTGACGGACAGACAGACGGTCGGACCTTGATCCTAATATAAATAGCTTTCTTCCTTAGAAACAGAGGATGTAAGTACCATATTGTAAGTCTCTAGGACCTTTCTATCAGTGTTATGGCACAGATTGGCTGAAGGACAGACAGGCTGTCGGACCTTGATCCTAATATAAATAGCTTTCTTCCTTAGAAACAGAGGATGTAAGTACCATATTGCAAGTCTCTAGGACCTTTCTATCAGTGTTATGGCACAGATTGGCTGACGGACAGACAGACGGTCGGACCTTGATCCTAATATAAATAGCTTTCTTCCTTAGAAACAGAGGATGTAAGTACCATATTGCAAGTCTCTAGGACCTTTCTATCAGTGTTATGGCACAGATTGGCTGACGGACAGACAGGCTGTCGGACCTTGATGCTAATATAAATAGCTTTCTTCCTTAGAAACAGAGGATGTAAGTACCATATTGCAAGTCTCTAGGACCTTCTATCAGTGTTATGGCACAGGCGGGCCTTGTTGGGCTTTTAACAGTAAGGGAGATTTATTATTTTCTGTGGTTGCTAATTTAAAACAATTTGTGTAACTATTCGATAATGTATCTTGTTATGTCAATGGTAGCTTACTGGCAGTCTATGATTACACCAAGGCCATGAAATTAAATACAAGGCCAAATTTCACGTGTACCTGGTTCTGTTAGTTATGGAACAGGTAAATGCAGGTAATTAAAATACGTTTATTTGAGCACTATTTAAATACATTATTTTGCATGTGAATGTACCATGTTTCAAATGTCCAAATTATTTATGTTAATAATCATAGATATTTATTATTATAAAATTGGGAAAAGCAATATTTTTATGACCACCTTCATCAGGCAGTAGGTAAAATCTAAAATGAACGATCTTTTCTTCCTATTGAATAACTAATTATTACATTCTTAAACTAAAATACTATTAAAAGTACAATAGCTATAGTTTTGAGTAGATAATCATACTACGTTTACAGGTAAACATAAGGATGTCCAATATTAATACTTGGTTGATCTTCATCATAGAGTGTTATTATACCTTAGTCAAACTTAAGCGGTAAGTTTACTAGTTAATTAAAGATGGCATTGAATTAAATACTGTTTAGGTTCATCAGATTAACTATAATTTTATTAATATGTATTCAGTCAAATTGTATGAAAGTGATACAGATTATAAACTTTAGTAATGTTTTAAATTCAGTATTATACTACAAATACTTAAATATAATAATCTTAGTAATATTATAAATGCGAAAATGCTTTGTTTGTTTGTTTTGCTTTCACGCGTTAAGTATTCAACCGATTGTATTGACATTTTACATGGACATTATTAGGATCCCTGTGATGAATATAGGCCTATTCTTATTTTGAAAATCCATCCGGGTTACGCCCCATTAGTTTTAAAGCAGTGAAAATCCCATCTTGGTCTCTAAAGTTAATTCGAAAAGCCTATTATGTAAACAACTGTTTCGTGTAAACATTGGTTCATGACAGCACAACTAGATGTTTAAATTAATTTAACCACTATTTTCAATTTGTTTTACATGCTACTTTTTGACTTGGTGTTTAAAACAGGGCCCGATTAACCAGTAGGCTAAGTAGGCTGCAGCCTAGTGCGCGAGACCGGTGACGATTTTAGGGGGGCGCTTCGGAGTTCAAGATGAAGTGCTTTTTATATGTAGTAAATAAAATGGTATGGTCTAAAACTTCACTATACATTTTTGTACATTATTTACACATCCACCTAGACCTTAGATTTACTCCATTTACTTAAAAATAACTATTAAGTAGAAAAAGAAATTAATTAATAGCGATTAGTGACAACGCATAGTAATTATCGTAACGGTAGGGAAACTAAAAGGGAAATTTTGCTTCGCGCGAGGGGCGCCGCCGGCCGCCGCCCTTCGCCGTTTGCAACACTGACGCTCTCTGACAGATAGAGACAGAGTGTAGCTGCAGCTGCAGTCAGTCGTCTCCTCGTCTGCACTGTTTGTTTTAGGCCTATGGCCTATGAATTATTTGGACTTTCGTTGTGATTAATTGGTGTCATTGCTCGTTATTATAAACACTGACATTTATTCGTAAGTCGAGTAGAGTGTTTGATACTGAAATATTAGAAGAAGCAGTGGTTTGCTTGTTTTACATATGTAGGCTACATTATGAGTAAAAAACCAAGTGGTTCCGAATACCGTAAACGGGCCCGGGAGCGTAACGAACGGGAAAGTGCTCTTCTAAATAAAATTCATAGACTAGACGATTTTTTCAATAAACCCGAAACTCCCAGTTGTTCTGCTGAGACATTGCCGGTCGTCACGGGAACTGAACGAAACGTTGTGAGTGAGGACAGCGGTGTTATAGTGGAAGTGGAAGTGATTCAGCAGCCTGCCAGTGCCACTGCTACCGATGTCTCAGACACCACAACGGAAATTGCACCTGTACACGTCCCTTCACCACCATCAACCGAGCAAATAGCAGATTTGGGACATCAGTTGCAAGATTGTGTACCAGCAAATAAAGAGGTAACCGATTCAAAGAATCTTGATGATCCCGCTTTATGGCTGGTAAATGAGGCATTGCGTGAATACTTTGCAGTGCACAGCATCAATCAAAATGACAGTGGGGATTTTTCCCAATCAAAGCGGCAGTATTCTGACCAAAACCGTTATTTGAACAAAGCTTGTTTTTTCAAAAAACTTGTAAATGGAGAGATTGTAAAAAGAACTCATTTAGTTTATTCCAAATCAACTGGCTATGTATACTGTGCTCCTTGTAAGCTCTATGGGGGGACGACTGCCTTAGCTACATGCGGCTTTAATGATTGGAAAAATTCACACAAAATTCAAGAACATGATAATAGTCTAGAGCACAGAGAATGTGTGTGTGAACAAAATATTTGACCCGGATGAATGCACCTCAGAGAATTGATGCAAAACTACTTGAGCAGCATCAAGTAGAAGTGAAGTATTGGAGAGATGTATTGTCAAGAGTTGTTGAAGTAGTTAAGTATTTAACTTCTCGAGGGCTTCCGTTTTATGGTGAAAATGAAATTTTGGGGTCAACCAGTAATGGTAATTTCCTTGGCTGTATCGAGCTTTTGTGCAAGTTTGATCCTTTCATGGCTGACCATGTTGCTCGTTTCGGAAATAAAGGTAAAGGAGTGCCCTCATACTTATCTTCCACGATCGTTAACGAGTTTATTACTCTGTTAGCTGACAATGTTAAATCCAAAATCGCGTCAGATATCAAGAATTCTAAGTATTTTTCGATTATTGTCGACTCTACTCCAGATGTTTCCAATGTGGATCAATTGACTTTTGTCATTCGTTTTGTAGCACCTGACGGGTCACCTAATGAGCGGTTCATAACGTTCATCCCAAATTGTGGCCATAAAGGGGAAGATATGGAGAAGGCTGTGATAAATACTCTTGAAAGTTTGAACTTAAATATCAGTGACTGTAGAGGTCAGAGTTACCACAATGCAAGTAACATGTCTGGGTGTTACAAGGGGCTTCAAAATCGAATCAAAGAGCAAAATCCTCTTGCTCACTACGTTCCTTGCGCAGCTCATTCGTTACAGCTAGTAGGTTCGACCGCTGCAGAAAGTAGTAGTAGTTCTGTTGAATATTTTGCCCTGGCACAGCAAATGTACAACTTTTTCCATTCATCTACACACAGATGGGAAATTTCTCTTGTCGCAATATGACAAAGAATGTTTGACAGTCAAGACCCTTTCGAAAACTCGCTGGAGTGCAAGAGCAGATGCCAGTAAAGCCATGCACAAGTCATATAAACAAATAATCGCAGCGTTACAAGACATCACTTCAAACGAAGAAAATAAAAAAGACGTACGACTTGAAGCCAAACAACTGATAGAGAAGCTCCAGTCTTTGGAAATGACCATGATGATTTGTTTTTGGAATAAAGTACTCATGAAGTTTCATGACATCAGTGTACGACTTCAATCTGAAGATGGAGACTTAGATCAGACAGCAC
The DNA here is from genome assembly GCF_021130785.1 of Homalodisca vitripennis. Taxonomy (NCBI): domain Eukaryota; kingdom Metazoa; phylum Arthropoda; class Insecta; order Hemiptera; family Cicadellidae; genus Homalodisca; species Homalodisca vitripennis. The sequence goes on from NW_025778773.1 coordinate 21,758, forward strand.
TTTCGTACGAGCTCCTAGAGTCTTTTCTAAGTTCATTAAGAAATGAGGAACAATTTTCTAACTTTGAAAGTGAGGCAAAGCTTATGTGCAATTCTCAAGAGTACAAACAAGACAATACAAGGACAAAGAAAACCAAAAATCCCTTTTGGAGAAAGCAAAGAGGGGCACACTGAGTTTGATGGGCGGAAATCATTCCTGATAAATTGTTACTACAAAGCAATTGATACACTCCTAGGGCAACTAACAAGGAGAAAATCAATTTATGTCACACTACGAGACTCCTTCAACTTTTTATGGAATTTGAATAAAATTGAGAGTTCAATCTTGAAGGAAAAGGCAACAAAGCTAATGAATGAATATTCAACAGACCTAGATGATTCATTTCCAGATGAGTGTTTGTATCTTCAAAAATTTTTAAAAGATGATAATACATTCTATGAAGAGGAAAATGTACTGTCAGACAGAATGGAGGAAAAGAAGAAAGTCAAACCGACCGGGACTAAAGCCTACAGGCTATTGAAACATGTAAAAACCCTAAAACTTGAATCTCTTTTTCCGAACGTGGAAGTGGCATTGCGGATCTTCTTGAGCATGGCGGTGTCTAATTGCAGCGGAGAAAGATCCTTTTCTGCTCTTACTCGAGTCAAGAATTATTTGAGGTCGACTCTACGGCAAGAAAAACTCCAGGCACTCGCTCTCTTATTTATAGAAAGTGACTATGTACAGCTCGTTCCGTTTGATGACTTGATCGATGCGTTTGCCTCATCAAAAGCACGGAAGAAAGACTTTGTTTAATCAGGGAATATATCGTCATGAGAAAATAAAAAGTTCTTTTGTTAACAGTAGGCCTAATAATTTTATAGTTCTAGCTCATTGTTTGTTATTGTGATTAAATGTTCAAGTCACCAAGTTGTATACCAAAGTCTAATGTCATTTCTATGTAACATAATGTACTTGAATAAACAAGAGAAAGTTGATGACCAATTTGACCATGTTCATTGATTTATTATAAATCCTTTTCAGTGATTTACAGTTAAAACGCTAATTAAACAGGCTATACGTAGCTACTAAGCTTTCTTATTAAAATGGACAACAATAAAATCTCCATTATTATGGCAGCATTTATACTGAAGTAAGAGATAAAATTCACATAATTTTAACAGCCTTAAAATTACAGTATGCATTTTAATTTATTTTGAAAAAAATAAGCCTACAGATTTTTTGAAAGTAACATTACAAAGTGCTGAACTTTGAATTTTGTGACTATTTAATGATAGTAATCTACAAAAAATGTATAAGAATTAAAAACTCATGTAAGGTTTGGCTGTAGCTAGGACACATTTTTGTATGTCCTACAAAACCAGTGGTAAATAAGAACCCTTGATTCTCTTTAAAGAATGTTACCTACAAGTCTACAACAATAGACCATATTCCATTTTAAAGATACAAATAAATGTTCAGCAGTAAGCATCCTTTCCCTTTGCAAGTTTGCACTTTCTATAATTTTGCTGTTTTTGTTCGTTTGTTTGTGTGTTTTTAGGAAATGACAGCAAACAGCATAGTTCTTTTAACCGTTGAATTTGAACATATTACATAGCAGTTTATACATACATGTATCATTAGACCTTTGAACAATAATTAAAGTTTATAGTTAGTTGCTGAATGTTGTTCTTTTCCTAAAGTTTAATACTCTAAATGGTCTCTCTCTGTAATGGTCTTTAAATTTAAGTAAGTTGAAATTTTATTACAAAAATATAATATGGCCGCTATACAGCAGAACACTTTTTATTATTGAAAATTGACAGAGGGAAGCCGGCCGGAAACCGTTGGGGGGGGCGAAGTACAAGATAGCCTACGGGCGCCAAAAACCTTAATCGGGCCCTGGTTATCACGCCATACACAGTAAGTAGGTTTAGATTAGGTTATAGTAAATGTTACTAGTAGTTCTAAAGTTAAAGTTAACTTTTACAAGCGCTCACCTGATCTAAGCTTGAATTTGGGTACTATCTCAAGGGATGTGTTTCTTTTGTTCGCCAGAACTGAGGGGGGGCGCCGAGCCAACGAAGCCCGCTGAGGGATATTTACCGAGGGAAGAAAACATCCCTCCAGATAGTATCCAAATTCAAGCTTAGATCATGAGAGTGCTCATAAAGTTTAACTTTAACTTTTCCTATTTATAATAAGTTCTTATGTGTTTACTAAGTAATGTAGTGTAATACCAATTAGTAGATAGGGACAGAGTGGCATCCATATAATACCAAAGCACTCTTCATTTCTACAGAGACAAGAATGAGTATATGGTGGTGCATTGTCCAACTATGGAATTTGGCTGAGCGTCGTTGAAGCCTGTCATTCAGTATGCCAACATAATTCCCTTTTTACCGGGGAAGTAAACATTTCTCTCCGATATGACTGTCTGTCATCCAATCTGTTAATAATGAAATCACTTATGGGATTGAAATTTTACATTGAACCTCGGCGAAGCCTGCTACGCAACATGTGGTGTACCTTGTTTATTATATTAGTAGATATTATTCTGAAATACTCAAATACAGTTTTATAGTATTTTTGAAAAAAAAAGTTACCGAATCTGCTCTTTAATATAACCGCTACCGAATGAGGAACGCCGAGGGCGCAAACGTTACAGACCTGGACTGCGTCACTGCGTCCACACACTGTTTCTGTTCGGAAGCGCTCACGTGATCTGACTACTCCTTGTCATAAATTAACGTATTTGTAGTATCTAGTAGGCAGGTCGCATAAGCGCTTCCAAACCGGAAACGACGAGTGATCTCAGGCCTATGTTTGTTTTTGTCTAGTGGGTTCATAAAGGATCTGGAATGCAAAGTCAAGCAGCTGAAAGCCAATTTGCAATGCATAAGCAGATAACCTTGTTTCCCTGATTTCAATAAAGACACTCCTTTTAAGTAAGAAATAGTTTGTCGGTCGTCCTAGTGTTGGTGAAAGTTGAAATTGGAAGGTATTAAAATTATTAAAAAAGTTAACAAATTTTTAATAATCTGGGATTTTATTTTCTTACACTTAATAATAACTAATCTTCAGACACATAAATAGTAGTAGCTTCAGACTATGAGACAAAGAGACAAAAGTTACTTCTTTTGGTCAAAAAGTTAGTTTTTATGGTGATGGCTGACTGCGTTACCTTTAATTTTCATGTCTCTTGGTTAGTTTGAAGTGTTCCAAAATAATAAAATATGGTCTGAGAAAAAGATATTCTTTGATATTTTTGTCCTTTGACATTCTCTCATTTCGAGCGCCACCAAAACCATCGAGGCTGACTATCGATTTCTTCCTTAGGGGAATGAGTTTTTTTCTTCGACAAATGTCACGTAGAAAGTTGTATGCCAGTGTGAATTAGCTACTGGCGTCTATACTACCAGTATTTACTACCATGATCAATATTATGTATAGAAAATAGTGTTAGGTTTTATGACTGCTTAATATGATAAGTGCACTTTATGAAACATTATTTATAGTTAAAATGCACTGTAGCATCTGCAAAAGTATTTGTACCATCTGCCATTGTACCATTCATAAACGAAAAATACGTTTTATAATCTTGTGAGTTAAAGCTATTTAAATTGTTTGTATGGTTCAAGGAAATTAACCTAATAACAAGTGTATCAAATTTGAATTTTCTGACTCAAATAATCAACATATAAAAGGAATAAAAAATAAATAAGGTAAGACACAGAAACAAACATGTTACGTAAATCGTTTCTATTTAATTAATGTTGGAGTCTATATACGAAAAGAGTGTTTATGTAGTTCGTTGGTCCAAAGTGACAAACTCCTATTTATTAGAAATTTTTCAGAGAGTAATGTATCATAATAATATTCAAACAATTACTGCACTATGAACTCTAGAATGATTGTCAAGGTGTACTTAATCAACTTGACTCGCCCTACTTTCAGCTCAATAATTTCCGTGCAGGCATTGTTCGCCAACAATACGTGTCTGGCTGCGACGCCTTCACGCCGACACAACACAGCTCGCCATACATTGTCGTTGTGCGGGTAGCGTCAGACAATATTGTAGGCGTTCCGACAGGAAGTAGAGTCTGGTACGGTGTAAAGCACATTCAATTTGTGTGACGCTGTTAACGTGGTGACGCTCAAGGTGTAGTATAACTTAATTAGGCGAGGTAAATTTAATTACTTCCGGTTCCGGATGTATAAATTAACCAAGTAACAGGAGTGTCAAGACCAAGTAGGTGTGGGCGTCTCGGTAATGTTTTTAAAGAGCCTTCCTGTCGTCACAACGCACACCTCTGTACATATTGACGGTGCTGTTTATCAATACGTTTTGAGGGCGCTTTGTGTTGTTAAATATAAATGACGAAGGCTATTTTTACCACTTTATTTCTTGTTTAAACAAATTAACTACATAGTAGGACAGTTAATGGTAGTTTCTAATTGTTATAAAAGTAAAAGGAAATAATATTTCTTTACTAATAAAACAACTAGTAGAAATAATTGTCTGTAATTATATAATTAACTCTTAAAATATTATGTTTAATTACAAAATGAAAACATTGCAGTTTGAAACTTTAAAAATCAATGCTTCAGAATAATATATGTCGTGCAGACAAAGTTTACATTGGTAGTGAATATTTTTTCAAAACACTAAATATATCACTAATTAAAACTGCACAAAAATGCACCATAAATAGTTTTTTATGGGGGTCCAGTGCGTACAGTAACAAATATTATATTACCGTACTTTTCGTCTTGTTATTATTTGACGTCTTACCAATTGAAATTATTATTTCCAGCGATCGATTTCTTCCGTTTACATCTCCAGGCTGATTTTCCGCTTTAATTAAAAACAATTTAATCTAAAAACCTACTACTGATAAATAACATTAATTTGAGTTGGTGTAGTCAGCCTTAGTGGACTATGTTTTACTAAATACCTATCTAAATAGTTTTGTACACGAATTGCTGTCTATTAGTTTAAAAATAAATCTCTGGTTATATCAATTAAAAAAAAACATTTTGACAACGAAATAAAACTAAAATGTTTGCCTTTTGGTAGAGAGATAATATTTATCCATACATGCTATTACTGTATTCATGCAACTTTTACGTTCTTGATTTCTATTGAAACGTTTTAGTTCACAAGATGTGGATGGTAGGTCAAGAAACAAAGGTTAAATTTGAATGACATTTGATTGGTGAATTCATTTAATTTTGACTGAAAAACACACGTTTTATAGTACAGGTCAGTCAAAAAGAACGCTTTACAAGGTAGAGAAAAGGGCGAAACATGTTCGACTCAATAGAGTTGTGGACAACCCTGGAGTTGCTGGTGGGGCGGGAAGGTCGTGGCCGAAGGACTGACAGGGAGCTTATCGAGGAAGTCCAGGAGTGGCTGGAGGCTACAGTAGCCAGGAGGAGGCACCACTCCGGAACTCCTTCGTCCGGAGAACACTTACCTCCGGATCGCAAGGTGACTTCACAGACACCGAAAAGCAAATGCAGGTTAGTGTCTACTTAGCTATCGCTTCTTTAGGTTGACGTCATTTAAAGGTTGTGCAGTCGGTTATTGGTTGGAATAGTTTTTATCTGTAGGCACAACCTTTTTAAAATAACTTTCCTTTTGTTGAAACGAAAATTAAACAAAAGGAAACACATGAACGATGTTTTTGTCACAGACAGTTTGTCATTAGGACATTTTGCAGTGAGACCCAAATAAAAAATACTGAAGATAAAAATATTATTTTTACGGGTTTTACAAGAGTTAGAGTTAAAGTTATAAATACAGGAATGATATGTTTTTAATGATCTATGACATAAGGATGCTATATTTTTAAAGAAATGTAGTTTAAAAAATTACATATTTTTTATGAATTTCTAAACAAAGCAACATTTTTTATACATAAAAATATGTTATCCTCTCCAATTATCGTTTATGTATATACTTTTAAAACTTCATATCACTAGCTTCGACAGTTTTATTGAGTCTGGTTATAAGGTCCCCAAAATTTTGCGCCGAATAATTGAACCCGTTCCGGAATAGTTGAAATAATATTTTCCTATTTTTTTTAGTCATTAAAAATGTGTCTTAAAGGGCTTTGATCAAAACGATTTATACATTGTTTGCCTTCACAACTGATATTTGACGTAAGAGAGGTTATTTACCTATATGTCGTCAACAAACCTTGCGCGCGCGCGCGCGCCCACACACACACACACACACACACACACACACACACACACACACACACACACAAAACACTCAACACGAAATTGAGTAATTTTATTTATTTTGACGACGTTATTTGATACTAGAAACCAAATCTAGTAATTATTGACAAAACAAGTAGGATGAATACGGAAAGGTATGTAACCTGGTTTTACATTTTATAATTAAACACATTCAAAATCTATTCCAACCGAAACCGACTGTAGCATATTTTCACCTGTATTCATAATCTCTCACTTGCTATATCCCTTGCAATCTTAATGCATTCGTAGTGAAATAAACAATAAAAAAGACCTATTTTATGAGGATTATACTTCCAAATAAATTGTTAGGTTCATCGATGATAAATATAAAGGTGTTTTAGATTTTACAACTGAAGGCGATAAAGAGCATCAAACGCAAGAGAGTAGATTGTATTTGAATATATAGCAAATGGAACTAAAATAATATATTTGTCACATTATATGGTATATTTAGAAGCCATAAATTCATATGGACTTAATTCACTCTCTAAATTAGGGAATTGGAAATTATCCTTACAACATTTGTAAAGTTGAATGTTCAGAATGTGATTTAATCCAATTGTTCAACATAGAAAAGTGTTATTAGTTTCTTTTTCTATGAAACTTGGCATGGTAATTTGAATCTACACACCTATTTTTGAGCAAGGGAATAAAAACAATAATACAATAAATTCCTTTGTAGATGCCGATCCAAAACAGTACAGGACTTCAGGCCAAATAAATGTGTTTTCCATAACAGATACATTAACGTAAAAAACATAATTAGCATGTTAAAAACTACTCATTTTCAGGTTTAAATCCAAAGGAAACCTTTCTAATAAGCTTCATTAAAGAAATGCAGGAGTTTCATTTAATGAGAAACTACTATACGATTGAAATCCACTCTACGACTTTTTAAAACAAATGTTATGCACACACAACATTGAAATTGGTATGGTAAATCAAAGCACTGAGAGTAATAACATCATTTCAGTCCCCATTCAACTCCTGAGATGACCCCATGAGTCATAAAAGGTTGCCACTGTTGGTGGGGGGGGGGGGTGGAGAGGGGGAGAGCTGTTAGTGATAATCTAGCAAGCAGGTGAGACAGAAAAGTCTGTCACAAAAGAAATGCAAGACAAAGGGGGAGGGGGGGTTGGCTGGCTGCGCCGCAAAAGACTTATGGGCAATATCACTTCAGGTCGGCTGATATGAGATTGTAAATCACCTCATTCTTTTTTGCTCTTCCAGAACATTTTAACGGCTTAACGAGCCAAAGCTTTGAGAGAAAGCACCAGACGTTGTAACAAATTTCAATGAATAACAATTCGTTAAGTGTTTTGGTCACTTAATCATTCATATTGTGAACATATTTATTTATTCAGGTAGTGAAAATAGTCGATTCAGTGACTGTAACACAGTAGTGTACTGTAATAGTTACATACTAGTCTCGTTTAATGGTTAGATTTTTTTCCGCAAATTGAAAACAATCCTCGGATTTTGTACAGTTTAATAACGTTAAATCAGAAAACTTAAACTAAATATTAAACTAAATCGTAAACTGTGTTTGTGTAATATTGTATATCACAAATACTTTAAGTTAATCATGGTTATAATTAACACAACTATAACATGCAATAACGATAGGTGATGTATTGGCTGCAAAGAGGTAAGTGCTATACAGACCGCCAAGATGTGCATCCTTTTCATAATAAACAAAAAATGGCGTTTTTGGTCCACTACAAAAGTTGTAGCGTAATGATTACTGTGGTTATCAGTGTAATACAGCTGATTGTTCAATATTTTGTTCTCGAAGTTAACCTAAATACCTACATACACAAGTAGTTTCCCCCGGCTTTTGCATGCAATTTCCTGTTCAATAACAGGATAAGAAAAACGCAACAGGCTTATCCTTTTTAAATGGTATAATAAACACTCCTGAAAGTAAGTGATGATCATTGAAAGATATTTAAATGTCGTGATCTACTTTAAAATAATTAACTTAAGTTGAAGACCAATGTTTTGGGGTCCCAAGGTCGGAGAGTGAACCAATGAGTACCAATGAAATACACAAAATTTATCTGTAACCTTCCATAACATTTGAATGAATAGTTCCAACAATTTCAGTAACACTTAAAGTATTTGAGGTTAGAGTTTTATTCCTGGTGTCACAGTAGCGTTTGAATTGTTACCCTGATAAAAGAAATACATTCATACGTTGGTTTGAAAAGTCTATTTCAGTAAAAAGCATCTACTTCCGGTTATTTAAATCCAATTCTGCTGTAAGGTATTTTTCGGTGTTATAGTAGCGTTTGCATTGATGCGCCAATCAAGAGAATTATACATAAGTTGGTTTGAAAAACAACTACTTCCGGTTTACGTATTTTCAGTGCGTATGATTTTTAAGGGGTTGCACTTTTTTTAAACTCTACGGGTGGTTGGTATTCATGAAAATACTTATGTTTTCTTTGCAAGTCATGGTATGTGTGTGTGTTGAAGGCAAATGTGTTTGTAGGACATCGAGAAGTTGGTAAACTAAAATATTGTTCTTCTAGGACTGAAACCGTTTTTAAATCCCAATGAGTAGTTGATATTCGTCAACAATTCTTGTTGAGAACATATGACACTTCAAGAGATTTTCAAGAAATCCGTAGTTTTAATAATTAAGACATAGGATAGCCACCATCTCAGAAATCTAATGTATCCAATAGTTTAATTCTGATATGTGGAGCACTTTACATCTACAATAAAGTGCAATATAGCAAGATTTGAATTTAATGATGGATAGTAATTTAAACTTTAAGGACGTTAATTAATTTTACAAGATTCACCCGATTTTAATTAATTCCACAGATTTTCTATTAATTTGTGGTGAATTCTCGAAATGTGTATAACAACTGTATTGAGAGTAATTAAAAGTGTGACCCCCCTTTTAGTTGAAGTGTATATGAAAATTAAAAGGCTTTTTGAAGAATTACAGAGTGAATCGACAAATTTGCAATTAGTCGTTTAGCGTTGTGCTTTGATAATTTGCTATTATTTCAAACTGTATTTTAAGCATTCTTTGAATATATTCAGCATCTCATTTGGAAACCGCAATGCAATGTGCTGGTTATAATGCCAAAACATTAAAACAGAGATTTGATTTGTTACACATTCGTGATTTTGCGTGCCAAAGTCTTAAAACTCTCTAGCACTCTTTGTCTTTACTGAGAGCACTGGCAGACAGTTCACATGATGGTGAATTATAAATTTCGATACAGCAATATTACAGTATAGACAGAGAAGTTTCATTGTGTATACCCGATCAGGTTTTGCCGTCAACTGTCGTTTCTATGTACGCTGAATCAAATGACGTGCAATCATGGATGGTTACCCGCTTACTCTACCGCTAATCTTAAGGGCATACTTGAGTAATAACACGAAAATTACATTGAGTTTGAAGTTAATGTTAAAAAATAGCACCCAATAAGTTTATCCTATACGAGATAAACTCAGCAGCTACAAATAGTGAGCAATCGTGATAACAGTGCAATTATTGAGACTGGTGGTCAGGTTCGTTTTGTATAATTTGAACAAGATTGAGCCCAAGTACTACCTTGAGGGACGCCTTGTCTTTAGAAAAGGGCTTGACAGGCTTGTACTTATCCTTGCCAATTGAGATCCATCCTCCAAGTAAGGTCATAAAAACGCGTAATAAGAAATAGTGCGTTTTGGTTAGTAGTATAATGTGGTTCAATGAATCAAAGACACAGTTCATCATAGTCAGTCACAACCATGGTTTACACATTACTTTGTAACTTCAATAAAACTATCCAACATATTCAATAGTGAGATCCAAGTAATATATTTTCTTCTATTATCATATTGGGTACGAAGAAAACCTCAAATTATAGTTTTATTCTAATGAACTGTAAAACGAAATTTGATAATAAACTGATCACCCTTCTTTCCAAGGAATTTGGAAATACGTTAGTTTTCAAGTTTTCAAGGACTGTTACCTATATTTATGTTATTGCACACAAAGCCAAGGGATTATTGGTTTGATCTTACTTAATAATACTCGTCACTAATTCTAACCGCTCTAGATTCAATAGGTATTATTTACACCAAACGTTCTTATAAAAAGTTCCTTACATTTTGTTTTTATTAGTGTCAAGTTATTTCTGATCGTAGGCTCGGTAATAACGAAGAAGCATCTCATATCAGAAAATAGTATATACATTCCATATAATTGAAATACCCTCTGGAATTCTTATAGATCGTCACTGTTTGTATCCTTTTTGTGAACACAGCTCTAAAATTCTTCACACGCACTTGTTTCCTTGAAAAAGAGGTTTCCGAAACTCTAATCATCGCGCTAATATAGTTTAGTCCTGAGGTAGAGAACACATTCACTAGATTGGGTTTAGATGCTGACTAACCTGTGTTTTTATCAGAATTATTCACTTAATGAAGTGAAATGGAACAACGTTCCATCTACAAAAGATCGCGGAAAAATCTTAAAAGACGAAAAAACTCTAACTAAAAATAGATTAAACATTTAAAAGAACAATATAACAAAAGAATGTACGTGTCCACATTTAAAAGACTGCTAATTGAAGTCGCACCATGATGGAAAGCATTTACACCAACACGAACCTGTCCGTGACTGGTTGATATAATTAAATAGTTTCGTGAATCTGTCTGACCATCGTGTTTACTTTTCAGTTTGCATGATCTGATCGGTATTTCAGGGGGAGAAATATCACTTTACAGTGAGTAGAACATTCAATATCCCAACAGAAGTAGTGGCAGGATGGTGGACGAGGAGATGGCCCGAGGGATGCGCGACTGGTTGGAGTCGGTACTTAACGTGCCAGATACAGGGCCATGGTCGTGTAACACCTCGGAGGGAGTCCCGGAGCTGCCGGTCTCCCGAAGTCCCAGGAAGCAGAGTTACTCCTGCTGTCGACTCGTGGATGTCAGGTATTTACTACAATAGCAGACTTAGAGGCATTTTTATGAGCAATGAGATGGCCCGAGAGATGGGCGTCTAGTTGGAAATGAAGCTGGACGTAATCAAGGACGTAACCAGCGAGAAGGCTCAAGAGGTCCGGACCCACCAACATTTTCAATTTTATCAAAAACCTTTTTAGTAAACGATTATTATTTTCTAAATAATTCAGTATTACTGGCATGTAATGCTGAAAGATCATCCTTAACAAAGAAATGGGCCAAGAGCTTTTTAAGAAACAAAATGGGACCTTACTCTCTGTCTACTATGGAAAAATATCAGTTCTCTGGACCCCTCTCCCAAATTTTGTCCTGGCTACGTTCTTGGACGTAATAGGGGTAAAGAAACCTTGCGAAATAGAATTGTTAAAGGATAAGCCAACGGAACATCAACCCTTTTATCATCGGTAGAGACATATCAAATATATCAGAAAAGGTGCTGGTTTTCAGGCTCTGAATCACACTTAATATTTCATTGAAAGATCACGTGGATGTCAGATATTTATTACTCCAGCACATACATTCCCAAAGTGGGAGTCGCGGAGAGAAATAAATAAACATACATTTAATAATTATCAAATCATATCTTATTACAGTTAACATTCAATGTCTAGTATATTAAATAATGATGTATTGAAAATAAATTATACTCCTGATAATGTGTTTAAATTAACTGTAACTATTAAAATTTGAAGAAAGTAGTAAATAGACGTAACGGCCTTGGGATGTTCGTTGATGAAGAAGATTTCTCGGATAAATAGGCTTTTTTAAACACCTGTTTGAAAGGCAACTCCTTGGAAGGTAATAAAACTGGCATTTTTGAGCTCTTTAACAAAGTGGGATATTGAAAGCTTCTACTATGGAAGAGCAACTTGATAAAAACGATGCGATATTATGGTATTTCCTTCTTTATGAAATCAGCTACTGCTAAATATTGGACTGATATTGAAAGACGAAGTGAATCATGTATTCATCAAGAAATTATCTAAATTGGAGTTCTATTTTCAATAATAATTTCAGAAGGATGGAATAAAATCGATGTAATGGGTAAGTGACCCTATGAATGCGGAGACTCCTGATATATTCACTAACGAGGAAGCTGAACAGCTCATTCATATTTCTACAGACTGATCTTTAAAATCAAAGTTCCAGTTCAAGTCTTTATTTGAATTTTCGTACAGCATCGAAGATGAGTATCTAGTATCAAGCAAGAAGGCACTTCGAGCATTAATACCATTTGCCAGTTCTTACTTGCGTTAGTGTTGGTTTTCAGCTGATGCAACTACAAAGTCTGATATAAACCTAACCTTAGTATTTAAAGATAAAATGAAATTAAATTGCTTTACAGTGGTTCATAAAATATTTTCACGTTTTTCTTAGGCATCACTTGTCTTTCTTAGGTGTATGTGAAACTTTGAGCAGCTAATTTGGCCAGTAATATCAGTCCACTTATACTATATATTTATATTTAAAAACGTAATTTTTGAAAGGTTTCTCACATTTTGTGATCGGTTTCAATTATAAATTACGAGCTGCCAATAAATCAAATGTATACATATAGGCACAGTGATGAGTCAGCGCTCAGACAGGTCGGATCGCTTATCTCTTGCTCTACTAAACTAGTGCAAAGTTCAGATTATGTTCAATGTGAGTCTACATTGTATGGGTTTTGTATAAGAATTTCCTGTGTCATTCTTGTTTGGATATTTTTATTTATAAGTTCTTAATAAATTAATTTTTTGTTTTTGATTATTTTTTTTGAAATGTCTAAGTGTGGTGTTTGTGATGCTAAGATCAATCCTACAAAAACCAAACTGGCTTGTGGCGATTGGAAGGTGGATTTTCATGGCTCTTGCTTGAAAATGAGTAAGGCCGATATAGAATGTATCTCTTCGGGTGATCTTTTGTGGAGATGTGTTTCATGCCAAGCAACAAGGAGGAAGAGCATGAGATTGGACACCCAGACTACAAAGGAGGGAGGAATAACCTTGGAAGATGTTTTGAAAGTGGTTAATGAAATAAGAGACATTCAAAAAAGAAGCGAATCGGATGTCAATAGGGCTTATGAAAATCTTACTGACAAAATAGATAACAACACAAAAATGCTAGCTGATCAAAATACCAAGTTGGAAGGATATCTAAAAGTCATGGAAAACCTGACACTGGAAAATGTGCAATTGAAGAAAAAAGTTGCTGCTCTTGAAAATCGTGTAGAAGAAATGGAACAATATTCCAGAAGTAATTGTGTAGAGATACACGGGATTCCAGAGGAGAAGACAGAGGATGTTGTGAGTGTGGTGAAGGGGGTTGGAAAGGCGCTGGACATGCCCATCACGGACTCGATGATTGATGCCTGTCATCGACTGGGGAGGAGATCAGGACCGAACAACCAACCTGCAGCCATCATCGTCAAGTTTGTGAGACGTCTTGACAAAGAAGAGTTACTGAAAAAACGGACGGTCAAGAAGAATTTCTCTACACGGCACATCAACATGACCATGGACAGCCAAATTTATATAAACGAGTCACTGTCACGGGCTAGAAGAAGACTTTTTGTCATGGCCCGGGAGGCAAAGAAGACGAAGAACTTTAAGTATTTGTGGGTCCGAAATGGCAAGATATTTTTGAGACGAGATGATGGACAGCCAGTGATAAATGTAACATGCCAGGATGACTTTAGTAAGTTGTAAAAGTTAAAAACAAATTAGTAAATTTTAAGTCAGTTAAGTTTAATGATTGTTTTTTCTGTAATATTTATTTTAGGCCTAAACTCCTTTTTTTAAAGGAAAAATAAATCATACAATTAACTATGTTATTGTTTTGAAAAATCTTGGTTTTATTAGACTTAAATTAATGTTCTTGTAATCAGTGCTTTAAAATTGTATTTTTATATTTATAACTTAAAAAATGGTTCACACTCAATCATGTAGTTCAAGTAATACTTTCGAAATAATGCATCAAAATATTCGTAGCTTAAGACAGAACTTTGAACTTTTTTGATAGAACTAAAAAAATATGAATAAACTTCCTGAAATCATAATATTATCAGAGATATGGATCAATAGCAATGAGAGTCGGTTTTATGAAATTGAGAATTATAACTTAAATATAAATTGCAATGAAGAGTACAGGTGGAGTAGTAGTTTATGTAAGTAAGGTGTTACAAATTAAAGACAAAGAGCCAATAAATTTTGTAACTGCTGATATTTTAAAAATTACATTTAAATTTGTTAATGAAATTTTTACCATTTTTGCTTTATATAGAACTCACAGTCATACTAAAGAAGAATTTATAGACGAATTAGAAACATATATTAATTTTAACAATAATTTAAGAAGTTTAAAAAATGTTTTTTTTATAGGAGATATCGATATAAATTTATTAGAAAATGCCAAGGTAGTTGATGATTATAATATTCTTTTGGCAAGAAATGGTTTTAATAGTCTAGTTCAGGAACCGACAAGATTAACAGAGTTTTCTAAAACATGCATAGATCATGTTTTTGCTAAGATATCAAACTATAATAGAACTGATATAAAGACAGAAGTGATTGACTTAGATATAACAGATCATTGTTTAGTGAAGGTCATTGTGATGGTGCAGATGGAGGGGGTGGAGGGACTTCCACAGCTGACTCCACCTGCTTATCGCATAGATTACGGTGCTCTGAACCTCTTACTTGATAACGTTGACTGGACTGAAGTGTATTGTGAAGAGAATGCCTCTATTGCTTTTGATATTTTCCATAAAATTCTTACACATTGTATAGATAAAAGTAAAAAAACAAATTATTCCAAGGAGAAGCATTAAAAGGTTAAAACCTTGGATAAATAATTATATCTGTATAAAAATCAAAACTAGAAATAAACTTTATAAAAATCTTAAAAAAACATCCACAGAATGAAACTTTAAAAAATTATTATGTTACATATAAAAATAAGCTTATGACAGAAATCAGGGATTTAAAAAAATGCATTTTATAAAATTAAATTAATAAATGGTAATATACATTCAGATAGGCTTTGGAAAGTTATAAATGAAATCACGGGTCAATGCAGATCAAAAGAGAAATGTTCAGAAATTGTTAATAAAGGAATAGTTATTAAAGACAAAAAGGCTATTGCAAGTGAATTTAATAATTATTTTTTAAATATTACTGAAAATCTAAATTTAAACAGAGAGAAACCAAAAAATTTTCAAAATTTATGTTTTAAAAATATATTTAATAACGATTTTCAACTAAACTCCACGTTCCCCTCAGGGGCGGTCTTACTTTCAAGGCCGTACGGGTAATGGCGACCCCGAGGTACCCTAGCTAATGCTCCAGATCCCTTCTCTTCTTGTTCTGGAGGCCTATGGCTGGCACACTTTTCTATGTGTCAGCCTATCTCTCTTCTTCACTCTCTTCTATCTGAGGTAAAGTTCCTCAACTCTTCGATCTAGTTTCCCTTTCATTTCTCCCACTAGGGGCCAAGCCACGGTGGAACAGCGTAGGCCAGGGCTGAATGGCTGGTGGCAAACCAGTCTTTACTATGCGGACTCTGGACACCGGCGACCCTCCAGTTTAAAAGCAGCTTACCCAGGCATGCGGGGCTCTGTCTGGGTGGACCTTCCATTCCCTAGCTTCTCGTGGGAACAACATGGAAAAAAACAAACACAAAAATCAAAACAAACCAACCCTTGAAACAGTTCCTGAAGCTGTTTCAAACCTACCTCTTCCTGCTGAGGTAGCTCCTGAAGCTACCTCGCACATACCACCACCTGGCAACACAACTCAAGAGGTTATTATGCCAAAATCCCTACCTTCTCCTCAACAAAGTGCCTTAGGAACACAGGAGGTTTCCATTGCACACTGAAGCTCCCATACATGGCAAGGCTTTATCTGAGGAAGGCAGCACAAGCGCTGAGGAAGCAAAATCCCTTCAAGATATAGAAGATCAGCTCCTCAACAGCCCAAGCACTCCCAAGTCTACAGGTACGCTGGATGATGCCACAGAGCAACTCGGCAACCTTAGAATGAAGAGGCCCAATCTCACCACTGCTCAAAGAAGAGAAGCACTAAAGGCTAAACTTCTCGAAAAGGGTGAAGCTTTTGACCCTTCCAAGTGGAGGAGGGGGAAAAAGAAGAGGAAAAAGAATCAAGAACGGCAGGAGGTCTCAACTCCGGGCCCAACTGCGGGTGCCAAGGCGGGGGTGGGGTCGGCCAAGCGCCCCAGAGGCACTTTGGTCACCCCGCCCTCCGCGGAGGGACCCGCAAAGAAGGCTAGGAGGGAAACCCAAAAGCCCGAAGCCCACGATCCCGAGGCCTCTGGTAGCACACCCAAGGCTACCTACAGAGAGGTCGCAGCAATCAAAATGGCCATAGCCCTCGAAGGCTACCCGGAAGCGAAGCTAAGTGCAGAGCAAGGAGAAGCCATCGAGGACGCAATTAGGGAAGAAATCCAACCCCTGGAGGATGGTTCCGTTCCATCGTTTGCGGGCACCTACCTAGAGAAAGGTGTTTTTAATTGCTTCCTGCATCAACGAACACACCAAACGTTGGCTGGAAGAAGTTATTCAAAGGATAAAACCTCTGGGAGATGACATCTCTCTGAGAGTGGGACTGCGTAAGGACATCTTGAGGTCCACTAGGGTGTTTTTCAGAGCTCACCCGAAGCTTCTGAAGAAGACACCTGAAAAGGTACTTGAGATGTTTAATAAGCAGAACCCCAAACTGAATGTAAACGAGTGGAAAATCCTTCCATCCAAGCCAGACCCGAAAGGTTACGGATTCGTCTGCTTACTGGACGAGGTCTGCTACAAGGTTGTGAAGGCTTCCAACTGTAGAGCCAACTTAGGACTCTGGCAGGTCTCAATTGTCTCCTCGACAGTCAAGGACAATGCCACGAGTTCTACAAATCAACCTCCAGCACAGTAGAGCTGCCTCGGCAGCCTTCTGCCAGTTCTTCCTCCAAGAGGGATTTGATCTGGCATTGATACAAGAACCATGGCTTCACCAAGGGAGAGTGGCGGGCCTAAATGAAACCAAAGGTAAGTTAATTTACTGCACCTCTCTAAGGAATGTCAGAACCTGCATCCTGTTGAGGAGAGGCTTGGATTTTCTAACCCTCAACGAATTCTGCTCCAGAGATCTTACTGTGGGCACACTGACCTGGAAGAATGGAGGCACAGTGCAGAGCACAATTGTAGGCTCCGTATACCTGCCATATGATGCCAGGGAACTCCCTCCATCAAGAGACCTAGAGCTCCTGGTGGAAGAAGCACAAGCCAGACGTCAACAACTTCTTCTAGGTTGTGACGCCAACGCCCATCACTCTGCTGGATGGGGCAGCACAAACACTAACCCCAGAGGTGAGGCACTTTTACAATTTCTTCTAAGTAGGGACCTATTTATATGTAATAAAGGTAACCGCCCTACGTTCGCAACACGAATTAGACAAGAAGTTATTGACATAACAATCTGCACACAAGGTATACTTGGAATGGTTGATAAGTGGCACGTAAGCGAAGAGGCCTCATTATCGGATCACAGGTATATCCGCTTTAAACCTGCAAGATGAGGCTGCAGAGGTCCTCTATCGCAATCCCAGGAGGACTGACTGGTTGGGATATAAGTCTGACCTTCAGTCACAGTTGGGATCGGTAGGCGGAAGGGTGCGATGCTTCACAGACATAGATCAGATAGCTTCTGACCTGCAGAATGCTATAATCAATAGCTTCCACGACAATTGCCCATTGCGACGGGGGAAGAGTCGAACCAATACTAAGTGGTGGACTGCGGACCTCGCTCGCAAAAGGGCTAATGTCAGGAAGCTGTACAATCAATGCAAAAGGAGCCGTATCTGGGAGTCCTATCATAGAGCTCTTACAGAATACAGCCTAGCGATTAAAAAAAGCAAAACAAAGTTCCTGGAGGCAGTTTACACAGAAGGTAAATGAGTTAAGCGCGGCAGCTAGACTGCAACGCTTACTAGCCTCAAGTCCAACCGGTCACTTGGGATCTTTAAGGTCCCAGGGAGGTCAACACACTTCCGGGTCTAGTGATAGCCTCAAACTTCTCCTTGAGACTCACTTCCCTGACTGTATCTTTGAGAATGACGACACTGGAACGTCTGGTAACCGCGAGGCAGGCTCACGGCCAAGAGCTTGTCGTGGTAGCTGGGCCATTGCCAGAAGGATTGTCACTCTCTCTAAAGCCAAATGGGCAATTTCTAAATTTGCCCAGTTCAAATCTGCAGGAGGGGATGGAATCTTTCCGGCCCTGCTTCAACAAGGGCCGGAGAATCTCCTTACCCTTCTATGTGAACTATTCAGGGCGAGCCTAGCCTATGGGTACATACCACAAGTCTGGCGTCTCAACAGGGTGGTCTTCATCCCTAAAAAAGGGAGAGCGGACTACTCTGTCCCTAAATCTTTTCGTCCCATCAGTTTATCTTCGTTTCTACTGAAAACATTAGAAAGACTGGTGGAGAGGCACCTGAGAAAGGGAGTTCTCTCAGACACTCCCCTTCATCGCAACCAACATGCATACCAGCAAGGCAAATCCTGTGAATCAGCACTGCACCAACTAGTCAGTAGGATTGAGGATAGCCTGTCCGCCAAGGAATTGGCATTGTGCACCTTCATAGACATTGAAGGAGCTTTCGACAATGCCAAATTCACTGCAATGGTAAGTGGAGCACAGCGACGTGGCCTCGAGCCAGCTCTGTGCCGGTGGCTTAGGGCCATGCTGTGCTCCAGACGGATCAGGGCCGATCTTAATGAAGTATCGCTTGTGATCGCACCCACAAGGGGATGTCCTCAAGGAGGCATCCTGTCACCTCTGCTGTGGAACCTAGTAGTAGATGGTCTACTTAAGGACCTTACTAACAACGGAATCTATGTCCAAGGATATGCAGACGACATAGTCCTTATGGTACAGGGAAAATATACAAATGTTGTTGTTGATATCATGAATACCAACCTTCAACATGTACACAACTGGTGTCAGGGAGAGGGACTGAAAGTAAATCCCTCTAAGACAGTAGTTGTACCATTCACTAGGAAAAAGAACCTAGAGTCTCTTTCTAGGCTGAAACTCGCATCCACTCAGCTGGAGTGGTCAAAGACAGTCAAATATTTAGGACTGACTCTAGATCATAAGCTTACGTGGAATGATCATCTTAATAATATCCTGCACAAAGCAAAGTGGGCGCTCATGACGTCCAGGAGACTTGCAGGATTCTCATGGGGCGTAAAACCCCACATAGCACTATGGCTTTACAAAGCAGTTGTAAGGCCTCAAATCACTTATGGTTCATTAGTCTGGTGGACAAAGGTGAATCAGGTAACTGCCAAAGCCAAGCTTGAAAGCTTACAAAGGCTTGGCACAATCTTTGTAACCGGAGCATTCAGGAGCAGTCCCTCAGCGACCCTCGAGGTGGCTTTAGGACTTCTACCTCTTGATGTCCATATAAAAGCTGAAGCGCGTAAGTCAGCTTATCGGCTGATGGTTGCTGGCTTGTGGAGGAATGGCGCGTCTAACGCGAGCCATGGCGCCATCACTGAAGCTGTAAACCCAAGCGCTATTCTCGAAATGGTCTCCGACACAATGAGAACGGAGTTCGTATTCAATAAGCCATTCTCTGTTGACTTCTACTCCAGAGATGAGTGGAAATCGCAAGATAACATCCCAACAATAAGAAAGAGCTTTGTCTGGTACACGGATGGCTCGCTTATTAAGGGTAGAACTGGATATGGAGTGTTTAGTCAATCCCCTAGAACTGCCCTTAGCGGCAGTTTTGGGTCGGAACTGCTCCATATTTCAAGCCGAAATCTATGGTATCCTAGCCTGTGCCAACCTAGGCCTCACCAAAAGGTACCAGGGAATGAACATCTGTATAATGTCAGACAGTCAGGCAGCTCTTAAAGCTCTTGACTCCAACAGCATTTCATCCAGGCTTGTGTGGGAGTGCTTTAACACTCTCTGCAAGCTTGGATCACGCAACTTTGTGCGTCTTGGTTGGGTACCGGGCCACACAGGCATAGGTGGCAACGAATGCGCCGACAGGCTTGCCAAAAGCGGAGCAAGCATGCCATACACCGGTCCAGAACCGAGTTGTGGTATAAGCAAGTCAGCCGCTTACCAAAGTATAAACAAATGGTCCAGGAAGACACACCGCGTGCGGTGGCAGAGTCACCAAGGACAAGCACTCGGCAAAAGACTGCTTGCCGATTCTAGCTCCGGATTCACCAGATGGCTGATGGGGCTGGGCAGGGATCGGGTTAAGCAAGTGATTGCCTTGATCACTGGACACGGCCACTTCAGGAAACACCTAAACACTCTAGGTTTACGAAATGAGGCCTCGGAGTGTAGACTCTGCAATAAGTCTGAAGAGACTGCAAAACACATAATACTGGACTGTGAGAGACTGGGAGCAAGGAGAAGGGCTCTTTTCGGTGACAAACAACCAGGCGACGAACCAGATGCGGCGCATTCGTTGCCACCTATGCCTGTGTGGCCCGGTACCCAACCAAGACGCACAAAGTTGCGTGATCCAAGTTTGCAGAGAGTGTTAAAGCACTCCCACACAAGCTTGGATGTAATGCTGTTGGAGTCAAGAGCTTTAAGAGCTGCCTGACTGTCTGACATTATACAGATGTTCTTTCCTTGGTACCCTCTGGTAAGGCCTAGGTTGGCACAGGCCAGGATACCATAGATTTCGGCTTGAAATATGGAGCAGTTCCGTCCCAAACTGCCGCAAAGGGCAGTTCTAGGGGATTGACTAAACACTCCATATCCAGTTCTGCCCTTAATAAGCGAGCCATCCGTGTACCAGACAAAGCTCTTTCTTATTGTTGGGATGTTATCTTGCGATTTCCACTCATCTCTGGAGTAGAAGTCAACAGAGAATGGCTTATTTAATACGAACTCCGTTCTCATTGTGTCGGAGACCATTTCGAGAATAGCGCTTGGGTTTACAGCTTCAGAGATGGTGCCATGGCCCGCGTTAGACGCGCCATTCCTCCACAAGCCAGCAACCATCAGCCGATAGGCTGACTTACGCGCTTCAGCTTTTATATGGACATCAAGAGGTAGAAGTCCTAAAGCCACCTCGAGGGTCGCTGAGGGACTGCTCCTAAATGCTCCGGTTGCAAAGATTGTGCCAAGCCTTTGTAAGCTTTCGAGCTTGGCTTTAGCAGTTACCTGATTCACCTTTGTCCACCAGACTAATGAACCATAAGTGATTTGAGGCCTTACAACTGCTTTGTAAAGCCATAGTGCTATATGGGGTTTTACGCCCCATGAGATCCCTGCAAGTCTCCTGGACGTCATGAGCGCCCACTTTGCTTTATGCAGGATATTGTTAAGATGATCGTTCCACGTAAGCTTATGGTCTAGAGTCAGTCCTAAATATTTGACTGTCTTTGACCACTCAAGCTGTGTGGATGCGAGTTTCAGCCTAGAAAGAGACTCTAGGTTCTTTTTACTAGTGAATGGTACAACTACTGTCTTACCAGGATTTTCTTTCAGTCCCTCTCCATGACACCAGTTGTGTACATGTTGAAGGTTGGTATTCATGATATCAACAACAACATTTGTATATTTTCCCTGTACCATAAGGACTATGTCGTCTGCATATCCTTGGACATAGATTCCATTGTTAGTAAGGTCCTCAAGTAGACCATCTACTACTAGATTCCACAGTAGAGGTGACAGGATGCCTCCTTGAGGACATCCTCTCGTGGGTGCGATCACAAGCGACTCTTCATTGAGATCGGCCCTGATCCGTCTGGAGCACAGCATGGCCCTAAGCCACCGGCACAGAGTTGGCTCGAGGCCACGTCGCTGTGCTCCACTTACCATCGCAGTGGAATTTAGCATTGTCAAAAGCTCCTTCAATGTCTATGAAGGTGCACAATGCCAATTCCTTGGCAGACAGGCTATCCTCAATCCTACTGACTAGTTGGTGCAGTGCTGATTCACAGGATTTGCCTTGCTGGTATGGAAGTTGGTTGCGATGAAGGGGAGTGTCTGAGAGAACTCCCTTTCTCAGGTGCCTCTCCACCAGTCTTTCTAATGTTTTCAGTAGAAACGAAGATAAACTGATGGGACGAAAAGATTTAGGGACAGAATAGTCCGCTCTCCCTTTTTTAGGGATAAAGACCACCCTGTTGAGACGCCAGACTTGTGGTATGTACCCATAAGCTAGGCTCGCCCTGAATAGTTCATATAGAAGGGTAAGGAGATTCTCCGGCCCTTGTTGAAGCAGGGCCGGAAAGATTCCATCCCCTCCTGCAGATTTGAACTGGGAAAATTTAGAAATTGCCCATTTGGCTTTAGAGAGAGTGACAATTCTTCTGGCAATGGCCCAGCTACCACGATAAGCTCTTGGCCATGAGCCTGCCTCGTGGTTACCAGACGTTCCGGTGTCGTCATTCTCAAAGATACAATCAGGGAAGTGAGTCTCAAGGAGAAGTTTGAGGCTATCACTAGACCCGGAAGTGTGTTGACCTCCCTGGGACCTTAAAGATCCCAAGTGACTGGTTGGACCTGAGGCTAGTAAACGTTGCAGTCTAGCTGCCGCGCTTAATTCATTTACCTTCTGTGTAAACTGCCTCCAGGAACTTTGTTTTGCCTTTTTGATTGCTAGGCTGTATTCTGTTAGAGCTCTATGATAGGACTCCCAGATACGGCTCCTTTTGCATTGATTGTGCAGCTTCCTTACATTAGCCCTTTTGCGAGCGAGGTCCGCAGTCCACCACTTAGTATTGGTTCGACTCTTCCCCCGTCGCAATGGACAATTGTCGTGGAAGCTATTGATTATAGCATTCTGCAGGTCAGAAGCTATCTGATCTATGTCTGTGAAGCATCGCACCCTTCCGCCTACCGATCCCAACTGTGACTGAAGGTCAGACTTATATCCCAACAAGTCAGTCCTCCTAGGATTGCGATAGAGGACCTCTGCAGCCTCATCTTGCAAGTTGAAGCGGATATACCTGTGATCCGATAATGAGGCCTCTTCGCTTACGTGCCACTTATCAACCATTCCAAGTATACCTTGTGTGCAGTTTGTTATATCAATAACTTCTTGTCTAATTCGTGTTGCGAACGTAGGGCGGTTACCTTTATTACATATAAATAGGTCCCTACTTAGAAGAAATTGTAAAAGTGCCTCACCTCTGGGGTTAGTGTTGGTGCTGCCCCATCCAGCAGAGTGATGGGCGTTGGCGTCACAACCTAGAAGAAGTTGTTGATGTCTGGCTTGTGCTTCTTCCACCAGGAGCTCTAGGTCTCTTGATGGAGGGAGTTCCCTGGCATCATATGGCAAGTATACGGAGCCTACAATTGTGCTCTGTACTATGCCTCCATTCTTCCAGGTCAGTATGCCCACAGTGAGATCTCTGGAGCAGAATTCGTTGAGGGTTAGAAAATCCAAGCCTCTCTTCAACAGGATGCAGGTCCTGACATTCCTTAGAGAGGTACAGTAAATTAACTTACCTTTGGTTTCATTTAGGCCCGCCACTCTCCCTTGGTGAAGCCATGGTTCTTGAATCAATGCCAGATCAAATCCCTCCTGGAGGAAGAACTGGCAGAAGGCTGCCGAAGCAGCCCTACTGTGCTGGAGGTTGATTTGTAGAACTCGTGGCATTGTCCTTGACTGTCGAGGAGACAATTGAGACCTGCCAGAGGTTGGCTCTACAGTTGGAAGCCTTCACAGCCTTGTAGCAGACCTCGTCCAGGAAACAGACGAATCCGTAACCTTCGGATCTGGCTTGGATGAAAGGATTTTCCACTCGTTTACATTTAGGTTGGGGTTCTGCTTTTTGAACATTTCAAGTACCTTTTCAGGTGTCTTCTTCAGAAGCTTCGGGTGAGCTCTGAAAAACACCCTAGTGGACCTCAAGATGTCCTTACGCAGACCCACTCTCAGAGAGATGTCGTCTCCCAGAGGTTTTATTCTTTGAATAACTTCTTCCAGCCAACGTTTGGTGTGCTCGTTGATGCAGGAAGCAATTAAAACACCTTTCTCTAGGTAGGTGCCCGCAAACGATGGAACGGAACCATCCTCCAAGGGTTGGATTTCTTCCATAATTGCGTCCTCGATGGCTTCTGCTTGCTCTGCACTAAGCTTCGCCTCCGGGTAGCCTTCGAGGGCTATGGCCATTTTGATCGCCGCGACCTCTCTGTAGGTAGCCTTGGGTGTGCTACCAGAGGCCTCGGGATCGTGGGCTTCCGGTTTTTTTGGTTTCTCTCCTAGCCTTCTTTGCGGGCCCCTCAGCGGAGGGTGGGGTGACCAAGGTGCCTCTGGGGCGTTTGGCCGACCCCTCCCCCGCCTTGGTACCCGCAGTTGGGCCCGGAGTTGAGACCTCCTGCCGTTCTGGGTTCTTTTTCTTCTTTTTCCCCCTCCTCCACTTGGAAGGGTCAAAAGCTTCACCCTTTTCAAGAAGTTTAGCCTTTAGTGCTTCTCTCCTTTGAGGAGTGGTGAGATTAGGCCTCTTCATTCTGAGGTTGCCGGGTTGCTCTGTGGCATCATCCAGCGTACCTGTAGACATGGGAGTGCTTGGGCTGTTGAGGAGCTGATCTTCTATATCTTGAAGGGCTTTTGCTTCCTCAGCGCTTGTACTACCTTCCTCAGATAAAGCCTTGCCATGTATGGGAGCTTCAGTGTGCAATGGAACCTCCTGTGTTCCTAAGGCACTTTGTTCAGGAGAGGGTAGGGATGTTGGCATAACAACCTAATCGTCCTATTAGTTTACTTTTAACTTTTTCTAAAGTTTTTGAGAAAATAATGAAGAAAAAATTAGTTGCTTATTTAGATAAAATAAAGTTTTTTAGTAAAAACCAGTTTGGTTACAGAGATTCACTAAGTACAGAAGATGCCCTATTAAATTTTTTTTCTGAAATTTTTAATGGTTTAAATACAGAAAATTATACAGCAGGATTATTTTTAGACATAAGAAAGGCCTTCGACACTGTTGATCATAAAATTTTGTTGAATAAGCTTTTGAAAATTGGAATAAGAGGAAATATTTACAAATGGTTTGCAAGTTATTTGCTAAATAGGAAACAATGTGTGAACATTGAGGACTGTTTAAGTGAAATGAAGGTTATTCACCAAGGTGTACCACAGGGCTCAGTACTAGGTGCTATCCTTTTTCTAATATTCATTAATGATTTTTGTAATGCTAAATTTAAAGGGAAATTAACTTCACTTGCTAATGATACAGCCCTGTGTTACACAGAAAAAAATATAAATTCAGTTGAAGATAAAATCAATTTTGACCTTAAAGCAATTCAGTGGTGGTTTTCAGAAAATCACATGTTATTAAATGTAGACAAAAACAAAGTGTTTGATATTTAGTTTACGAAAAGAGGTTAATTTTAGTAATCCAGTAAATTATAAATGTATTAAGTGTCTATGTGAAAACAAAATTTGTCATGAAGCATGTAAGGAAGTTGGGAGAGCCAACACTATAAAATATCTTGGAATGTTGCTGGATCAAGAATTGAAATGGAAAGTACATATCTCATCATTAAAAAATAAACTTAGCAATACAATTAGGTATTTCTTTTTTCTAAAACGGATATGTGATAAAAATATTTTTAAAATGCTTTATTATTCGTTAGTCCAAACCAGATTAGAGTATGGTTTGGTCTTTTGGTGCGGTACCTATGATTCAAATATTTATTCAATTAACATGATACAAAAGTTCTTTATACACCTGATTTCAAATAAGAGTAAATATGAAACAACACGTCCAATATTTAGTTCTCTTAATATTTTACCTCTAAAAAATTTGTTTATATATAAGGTTTTAAAGCTATTTTATAACAGAAGTGGACACACACAACAATACAATAATTACAAAAGCATATTAAGAAATCCAAATCAAGCATTGTTACCGAAACCATATACTTTTACAAAAACTTTCAACTTTTTAGCTCCAAGAATTTATCATAAAATCCCCCCCTTCTTAAAGCAATCAAAAGGTAAGAATACCTTCTTAAAACGTCTGAAACTGTGGCTTTTGAAATTTGAAGATGTAAACTTTCTTTTAAATATTCAAACGTAGTATTTAGTTTTTTTCTGAATAAGTTAAATTTTTTATTTAACTGTTAATTGGATTCTTTTATATATTGCTGTATATAAGTTGTATAAGCTATCTGTAATTTATAAACTTGTTAAACTCATGAAATCTTTTGTTTTAGCACAAAAGTCTTAGCAAAAATGTCTCTGAGAGCTGATATTTATTTTTGTTATTTCTATTTTAGCAATGGAGCCTCTAAACAGGTTTTTTACCTTAGAGGTCCTAAATTTTCACTTTTGACTTAATATAAATACTTGTATGTAATATGTAATAATTTCTCTGGTACTTATTAATATTTGTTGTTGTTGTTTAGTTCCTAGATTAAATGTAAATGTGACTAAGATTTTTTTGTAGTCATTCCTGGCATGATGCTCTATTATTCTTAATGCTAGCTAGTGCTCTCTTTTATTGTTTTCATTTTGTAATTTTTTTCTAAGAATCTTTTTACTGTACAAGTATTTATTTTTGTAAAAAAAAAAATTATGTACAAAAGAAGTGAAAATAAATTATTCTTATCTTATTCTTTCAAATACATTGAAACATTAAGTGTAAAAGGGAAGAGGATCTGATGTCTCTTAGTAATGCAATAGAATCCATCTATACAAATTTTTCAGATTGATAAGGAAAGGAGACCAAAAATAATCAATACCTACGAAATGCGTTAATATAGGTAACATAAAAACACGATGTTATTGTGGTTTCATCTTAATTTTCGGATGTAACTAGTCACACTTCTCTTAAGAAATTGTATGAGCAGTACTTCCAATCTTGGTCTGAATACTTGCTCAGAACGGGTTAGCTATGACTCTAGTTACAGTATGACAAAATTAAATAGTAAATCAGTGCTTACTTCAAAACGTTTACTTAAAACCATCATCTAGAAACGTCAATGACAGTGTCAATTAAATATTATAAATGAATCTCAGTGCCTCCAGATAGAGTCTTTGTGTGAACGGACCCTGTACAGTACATAATGCTTTCATTTCACGCCTTCATTGTTCTAGTTTATTACGAAGCTAAAGTCATTTTTGATGAAGCGTTATATGAATAACGTGGTATATCATGCTTTGTTAAACTGTAACACATTTCCATGACTTAAACTTGTCGGATTTCTTCTATATTAACTTAGCTTTATATTCTTTAATATCGAATGGTTAATATTTTCATACAATATGTCCATTAAAAAATGTATAACCATTACAATATATATTTTACCCTTTGTTTGCGGCATATATATGTGGTTTATACAATACAGTTATAGAATGAGTTAATTATCACCTATGACTTTCTTAAACGAAATCGTTAATTAGGAGCTAAATGGCGCATTCTATAATTTTTAAATTTCATCTCGATCCTTGGGATCGTCTTCCATTGATTATATAAAATATGAGTAGCTGAAATTAAATTTTAAACCCATTCTGTATATAAGGTAGCCCTATGGTAGTTATCTTAATACTATCCAGATAATACCATTGACCTATTAAAAACGTCAAAAATCAATAAAGACTTAGGACGTTTCCTATTTTTTTATTTGGATAATTGTTATAACCTGGATTATAGTAGTTAAATTTGGCTATCTATACTACTAGCCAGTCCATAAATACTTTATTAAAACATATAGACATATTATATAAAACATATATAATTAAGATAAATTAGTTCAAGAATATTTGAAAATCGTCTTAAAAAGTGTACGAAGGAATAAAATAGTTTTGTTCACAATGTTTAAAAATGAAATTCTTTATTTCTACAGGCAAAGTTAGGGCTGCATGGCCGTTTCTTACGCTTAAACTGTGACAATGTAACAAAATTAAATTACATATTACCTTAAGAATAAAAATTGGAGAAATAATTACATTTAAACAACGTGGATAAATTAATATAATATTTTTAAAAAGTAAAAATGAAAACTTTATAAATTAATAAATTAACCACTTCTGTGATTCTGAAAACATATAAAATACAATTATACCTTTAATATAAAAATAAGGTAGTTATTATAACTAGTTATTGCTAATAAATCCTAACATTTATCACACACAATCTCACATTCATTCCTCTGCTAGTGTCACGCCCACAGCATCTCAGACCGGACCTGCCTCGGCTAACTGACTTGCTGTATTGAAATTGAAGAAATATTTTCTTAGATGTCCTGAGGTACTTGATTTCAGAATATTGTTCGAGAGTAAAATATATTACTGGTTAAGTTGCCGATTTCGGCATAACATACACCTGTATTAATTGGAAAATTAAGAGAATAGGTAGTACCTTTAAATCTATGATTCTTTCGAAGCAAAATTTCATTAATTAAAAGTAATCTATAATTACAAAATCAGATACTTGGAGGACTGGACAACTCTGAAAGTTAGTAATGACAGTCTACTTCTACAAACAGGACTCACATTCTTCAATGTCATTCCAGGTTTAATTTCATTTCAAACACCATTGAACGATTTACTCGTAGGGGAGTTTCTCTTTTATCCCATCCATCGTTTCAGTTTCTTCAATAAATATTTCCCTGTTACTGCCTGCCGACTATGGAATGCTCTTTCTGAAGACATCAGGAATCTTGGTATGCGTTCTGGTTTTCAGCGCAAGGATCGCTGAATCGTGGGCGGCGAGTGTGATGAGGTCTGGGTCACCGGTGGAATACTTTAGGCCTGAATGT
Organism: Homalodisca vitripennis; assembly: GCF_021130785.1. Taxonomy (NCBI): domain Eukaryota; kingdom Metazoa; phylum Arthropoda; class Insecta; order Hemiptera; family Cicadellidae; genus Homalodisca; species Homalodisca vitripennis. Next base: position 50,725 of record NW_025778773.1, read on the forward strand.
GTGAATAGTTTGAATGGATGATTTACTAATTTATTACCCATTTTATTTCCGAATGTTATAAAATTAATTAATTATTATCCTTTGTTGCATCCACGATGCATAGTGATCAAGTTTAATACTATAATTTTAAACTTAGTTTTCAATGAAATATGTATATTTTTGGTATTTTGTTCAGTTATCAGTTCTCTTAAAAGAAAAAAAAAAAAAACTTGCAAGGAGTCTTTTAGTATGGAAGAGTTTTAAGGTTTTTAAGACGACAGCCAGCTATTTATTTTCGTACCACTACTAAAGTATAATAAAAATTTACTATATTATAACTGAAATATAAAAGTTTATAACTAGCATGCTACTTTTCAAAATCTGTTGTCACACAATAAAAACAATGTGCGGTTACATTGTAAAGTACTTTAAAGCGATATATTTTTATAAATTAAAAGACTGTGTAAGACTGTGTATATGACCTCTTTACGTTGTGTTAAGTAAGGGGTAGTGCCAAGATAGTCGGTTACACGAATCATCTCGTCTCGTGACTCGTGTTGAGGAGGAAACAAGATTGTGGAAGCCGTGGCACGGATGCCGGACACGTGATTGACAGAGTCATTTCCCGTGTGCTATTTCTGCTAAACGGTATCACAGGACAGGGATATGTTTTGTCGAGTGTGGCGTGCCGGGTAGATACCTCCTCGTACCCCAGGTCAGTCTGAGTGGGGCGGCAACAGGGTAGGGTGTCGAAGAGGAACAGTTCTGATAAGTGAAATTAGTTAAAATCTAAGTGATTTGGAACGAGTGATCACGCGATGTCTGTACGGATTTAAGTGAACAACTCTTACCGTCAAACTTTGCAAGGGATGTTTTAGAGGTTTCACTATGGCTGCGAAGGAGAACTGCAACACGCTGTGTTACTGCAGGGCCGACACCCCCGGGGGTACCAGGAAGCCACGGACCCCCAAACTGGGGTGGACACCATCGCGACTTCTCCTGCTCCATTTCACCGACAAGAAGCCCTCTGAGAAGTTCGACGATATCATCACCAAGTTGCAAAACAAGCCAGACCCCAACCAGCTGATGGTTCCGGAGGAATCCAAGAAACCTCCACCTATCCGGAGACGACGTAAGAGTAGTGTTCTGCAGCGGCGGAAGCTTAAATCGGGCCAAGAGGATGTGTACGTGCCAGAGCCTGTCATTATAGAGTGAGTACACAGTTGATAAATTAAAGTCTGTTTGACTATGATATTCCACTAACTGGATGTTTCGGTAAATTTCGCTCCTACCAGAGAATGTTACAAAAGCACTTAAATTTGCTAAAGAATCATATTCACGCCTAAGGTACCAGAGTATTTATTAATAATATGAATTTCCACCGCTCAAACAACGAGAAAACAATTATATAAACTGGGTATACGTTTTGTTTCTTCGTTTTATTAACAGTTTATTTTTAACGAGATTATTAATTAATTCGCCACTTTAAAAATTAGATAGATATTTACCTATTTTGTAGAACCTTCGAGGGTTCAATTTTTATATAGACTTTTGTATATGAATGTATTAGTCGTAAATAGCGCATGGCACGTCTATAACATTTTTTAACGTAGTGTCTTCATGCAGTATACATTTTTTTCTTAATTTTGGAAGCTTTAAGATCCCTACGCAAACCACACACGCGTTCCTCTATTCCTCCATCTCAACAACCATCCCTTTGTTTCTTTAAAGGATCCAAACGAAAAATAGTGTCATGGTTTAAATTAGGGCTGAAAGGATGGTGTTCAGGAGTTTCCCGATTTGAGCACTCAGAGTAACTGTTTATCCCTCAAGAAAACTCCTGTGGGAGGTGTGGTGCTGCCATTGTCTTGGAAAATGATGAAATCTCTGCCGGTTACACCACGCCCTTTTTTTCTGTAGGAAGCAATGTAGTTGTTATCCCCACTTGAAGCGATTGTATCGTGATGAACAGTTACATTTGATAAAGCTACAACTGCACGAATATTTGTTAAATAAGAAATTTGATCTTGAACGCCGATCACTGCTTTAATATTCTGCACTTTATCATATACCCTTAATTTCCTAACCCGATTAAACACTTCAGTCTCAAGCAAGATGTCATTCCAAAACAGCACCTACGTCTGAATAACAATGGGTTTGGTTTAACATCTTCATTATAAACATCTGTTCTTCATCTAGCCAGTAGTCGTTGTTCTTTTCTAGACACGATCTTCCCTGATTCCTCTTTGAAAATGTGAAAAGTCAAGAATATAAGTAGTAATATCAGTATAATAGGTAATATAAGAATAAATTATATCTAGAAGTCGAATTTAAATATAGAAAGAGCTACAACCAAACATACTTAATCTTCACCCCCTCTCTAAAGGGTTCAACTGCACACTTTTCATTTTTGTTCAGCGTCAACTCTTCCCTTTAGGCAGGTCAAACGCACATACAGCTCCACTTTGGGCTCTGGCCATCGGGAACTTTGGGAGTGTTGTTGGACCGACCTTCTCTTTTCATACAATAACTGTAGGTCACAACATTTTTAATTAGTCTAAATGCTAGAGATACTAATGATTTATTTAATTCATCTAAAAATGGACAACAGTGTTCAATGGTACACTACCGAATTGTCATTATTGTGGTAAATGCCATCTTACTGGTTTATCTATCCATCCAGAGGGTAATATATTCCGAAACCCACCGCCTCAGGCACTACTGCGTGATAATGTAGTAAATAAATTAATCACTCCTGAACACATACGGTGAAGCACACTCACATTGTCTACTTGTAGTTAGTTAGGTAGTGCTCAGTGTATATCATATCAACTAGGTCAAAGTAGCAACTAACTCAACTACCAAGTAACTGATCACTACTGCGATATCATCTGTAGGATATGCTAGCTAGGTCAAAGTGACTTTCATCTGTAGTATGACATTCGCCATGTCTTCTCATATACAAAAAGGTTATACAAAGGGTTGTTGTACTTAAATAGAGAAATAAACGGATGAGCATGTTCGTACAAAATAATTATGAAATGTATTAAAAACCTCCAATTCTCTCTAAATACAAAGTGAAGATAAATTAGTAAATATACGCATATATTAAGTAACATTTAATGTACAACAACTTTCTTTAGACAGTATGTTTGTAAATCGTAGTGAGGAACTGGTAAGTTAGGGTTTACGGAAAACTATCCAAGTTTTTGTACTCTTTTCAGCAGATTTTACATTTTAATAGATAGAAACATATTAAATAAAGTATTGTATTGTATATTTGTCTTTAATTTAGGTCTCTATAAAGTTTTCTGCATTTTATACCTCTCACTATTTTCTAAATAATTGCAAAGAAACATAAGTGTGGCCTTTGAACATTCCGCATCACCATAGTAAAGAAAATCGATGCGACTTTATTATAGATTATTCCGAAAAAACTACGTATTCGTGAAACCTCTAACATTACATGAACATTCATTCTACTGAATCTCTTAAGGCTTTGAGATAGTAGTTTCGATGAATGGCTATACGAATATATCAATTAATTAAAATACTCGTAAATGATTTGTTTCATTCGATAAAGAACATTGATAACTAATTTAAGAATACACTGATATCTCGTATTGCAATCTTATAAATAAAAATGAATGTCGAAATGTGTTGGTAAGCGCTAAACTCGATAACGGGTGGACGGATTCGGTTAATTCTTTTTGTAAAATTTTCATTGAAATCCGAGGAAGGTTTTTATGAAGAAAAAGTTAAGAAAATATATCTGGAATATTTTGGAATTCAGGAAAAATTGTAGTTTGTACGTTTTATAATTAAAATTAAACTGGCACTAAACAGCTGTTGACAGCTATAGTTCGACAAACTTTCTGAAACATCTGCTTACATTTAAATGTTACCAATAATAAATAAACAGTGCGTGATCGTGTAATGCAGATAGTAAATAAAACATTAATATATCTGTGACCTAATCTATTGAGTTTGCTTTTGTCAACTGATACACGAAACAAATTCGTATATCGTGTTTTGTGCAGAGTGTTTACTTAGTTAGTGTTTGTTTAGTTCGTGATTAGTGAAAAAATAATTTATATTTGATATGCCTCCTATAAGACGAAGCAATTTAGATAGAAGAAACCAGAAATGCTACAAACCAAGCTAATTACCGATCTAATCGTACTGCACAAGAACGTGACGACGGAAATGAACGTGAAAGAATTCGGATATTACAAACGCGTGAATCGCGAGCGCGACATTCAACTAATAATCGCGCAAGTTTGAATCGAGCTGCTTTCAGTTACGATGTGTCAATTGACTACAGTAACTACCAATGTGTTGTTATTGGTTCTATGAACTCGGTTTGCTCACACTGTAAGGCATCAAAATACAAAAACGAAGCCAATGGATTGTGTTGCGCAAATGGTTAAGTAAAATTGATACCATTGGATCCACCACCAGAACCATTGTACTCATTGGTTTCAGGAATAGGAACAGATTCTATACACTTTTTGACACATATCCAACAATATAACAATTGCTTTCAAATGACTTCATTTGGGACAACAAATGTAGTTCGGGAAAATTTTATGCCAACTTTCAAGGTATGTATTATAGCAGTTACTCATAATTATTTTAGCGAACAAAATTTTCGGTACTTTGGGATTATACCGACCACACCAGTATGAAGAACACAAAAATAGAAATTTATAGAAACAAACATGATAGAACGAAAAAAAAAACAACTCTTCAATTACAAAATTACAAACTTACAAGCATTTCCAGGTATTGTGATCGGTATTGTTGTCGCTGTTATCTTATCTTTCTCGAGAATCCTGATTACGGCAGGCCGCGCGGCATCACGTGATTTGCACGGTACATCATTGCCTTTCCATTACAATTCAATTTATATTTCTGATTAGCCCCTCTAGAATTTGATATTTTACTGATAGGTACTATCTCGAGGGATGTTTTTCTTTCGTCGACATCAGCGCGGGGCAGCACCGAAGGTGCTGCCGAAGCCCGCGCTGATGGCCGGAGGCACTCGCATTTTGGGTGGCGGAATGTGATCAAGAATAAAAACAAGTTTTGAGTGTTTTTTTAATAAAAAGTTTAGTTTGGTAAATGTTTGTTTTTGTTGAATTTTTGTGTTTGGAGAAATGTAGAGGTAAAACACGGAAGTACAACAAAGCGATGCACCAGCTGAACGGGCGGCGAGACTCTGCAATCACGTTATCTACTAGACGCTCGACTTTGACCTCTGTCTGAGGATGGGGAGGTGTTTGCGATAAGACAATTCCTGTTTTATATTGACGAAATATTGTTCTACGCTAGTCTAGTAATCAGTAGAAACGAAATGTGAAATAACGATTCATGTCTGGGTGTGGTCGGTATAATCCCAAAGTACCAAATTTTCTGTCACCAAAGTTAAGATGTGTCACTAATCTTTAATTTCTTAATCACTTATATATCACTTAGTCATCATATTATATGGTGATTCAGTTTCAGTGACACTTTTATATTTTATATTTGATAGATATTAGTTAAAACTAAATATATACTTTTTAAGATAAAATATTATTTAAGTTTGATCACTGACAATTCATTAATTTATACCACACCATCATATTTTTTTTTATTTACAGATACAAGGCAAATATATCACAGACAAGGTTCACTGTTACCAGTGTCAGATAGCGACAACAAATTCCTGCAAATTTATTTTATGGGCAATTCACCACATGAAATTGATCTGCGTTGTGCACATAACAATTTAGTAAAGAGGTCTATTGTAGAACAATTACAAACTTTATTTCATCAACACAATCAATTGATTATATTGTTTAAAACTGCCCTGGATCTGATGCCATCCGATAATCACAAAATTGTAATCAGAGCTGATAAAACACCTGCAGGTCAACATACAAGACGTTTTAATGCACCAACTATTGATGAAGTTGCTATCGTTGTAGTTGGAGAAAACTTGGAATCCCGTGATATTGTTTTACATCGTCGGAATGATCAATTACAACGTATAAAGGAAACACACCGCTCATATGATGCACTGCAATATCCCATTATATTTTGGCAAGGTGAAGATGGCTACGATTTCTCAATAAAAATGATAAATCCCATTACAGGTAACTAAAATATTAGTTTAGCTATGGCGATAATATCTCAGTCATTATATTATATATATTTTAATTTTATATTTGAATGTTATTAAAACAAAATATATTTACAGGTTCTGAAACCAACAAAAAAGTAAGTTCAATGAACTATTATTCATACCGCCTAATGATTCGGGAAAATGAAGAAAATCACATATTGAAATGTCGGCGATTATATCACAAATATGTTGTTGACATGTATGTTAAAATTGAAACGGAGAGATTAACATTCATCAGGTTGAATCAAACCAAACTCCGATCTGAAGAGTATATTCACCTTCGAGATGCGATTAATACTGATGGAAATGCACAGAATGTCGGTCGGATGACTATTCTTCCAGCAACATACATCGGAAGCCCTCGGCATATGCACGAATATGCTCAAGATGCCATGTCGTATGTTCGTCATTATGGTACAGCAGATTTATTCATCACATTTACATGCAATCCGCAATGGATAGAAATCAAGCAGGAGTTATTCCCTGGGCAATCACCCATTGATCGTCATGATATTACAGCCAGAGTCTTTAGACAAAAATTGAAATCTTTAATGGATTTCATCGTAAAACATAATGTGTTTGGTGAGACACGCTGCTGGATGTATTCTGTGGAGTGGCAGAAACGAGGATTGCCACATGCACACATTTTGATTTGGTTGGTTGAAAAGATAAGGCCAAATGAAGTTGATGCAGTGATATCAGCTGAAATCCCTAATGTACAAGTAGATCCTGGATTGCATGAGGTAGTTATCAAAAACATGATACATGGTCTCTGTGGAACTCTTAATCAAAATTCACCGTGTATGATGGATGGTAAATGTTCAAAACGATATCCACGGACATTAATATCGGAAAACAATTACTGGTAATGACGGTTATCCATTGTATCGTCGCAGATCGACAGCATACAATGGAAAATCAACAATTGTCAAATTAAATCAACAAGATATTGAAATAGATAATCGTTGGATTGTTCCATATTCACCCATTTTATCAAAGACATTCAAAGCACACATCAACGTTGAATCTTGCCATTCAGTGAAATCTATTAAATACATTTGCAAATATGTAACCAAAGGGAGTGATATGGCTGTGATTGGAATTGGTGCAGAGAATTCCAATGATGAAGTTACCCAATACCAAATGGGCCGCTATGTCAGTAGTAATGAAGCAGTTTGGCGAATATTTTCTTTTCCTATTCATGAGAGACACCCTTCTGTTGTTCACTTAGCTGTGCATTTAGAAAATGGACAAAGAGTGTATTTTACAGCACAGAACGCAGTACAAAGAGCTGCTCAGCCACCATATACTACATTAACCAGTTTTTTTGAGACATGCCAAAACGATGATTTCGCACAAACATTGCTATATTCTGAAAATGCCAAAATATTATACCTGGAATCAATCCTCAAGGAGATTTATACGACGGAAACAAGGAAAACCAGTTCCAGGATATACAGATGTATATTCCACCGATGCGATTGGCCGGATTTATTCAGTACATCCAAGCAATGATGAATGTTTTTATTTACGACTGCTATTAGTCAATGTACGTGGCCCAACATCATTCCAACAGTTACGAACTGTTGATGGTGAATTGTGTGGATCCTACAGAGAAAGCCTGTCAACGTTTGCAATTGCTTGAAAATGACGCTCATTGGGATCAAAACTCTCAATGATGCTGTAATATCATCACACGCTCATCAAATACGAACATTGTTTTCTATAATCATATCTACATGCTTCCCATCAAACCCAATTGATTTGTGGATCAAGTACAAAGATTATATGTGTGATGATATTTTGTATCAAATACGGAATAGAATGGGAAATCCAAATATACAAATCAGTGAAGAAATTTACAATGAAGCATTGATTTCAATTGAGAACATGTGCTTGATAATGTCAAACAAACTATTAATTCAATTAGGCCTGACCGCGCCCAATCGTCCAATGCATGACGCTTTTAACCAAGAGTTGCATCGAGAAAAACTGTATGATTTCAACGCTTTGAAAGAATTAATTCAAACAAATCTTCCACTGTTAAATGAACAACAGAAGTATGTATTTGAAACTCTTATGAAAGTAACAAATGATGAAACTGGAGGGATTTACTTCTTAGATGCACCTGGTGGTAAAGGAAAAACTTTTTTGATTTCATTAATATTAGCAACAATTCGCTCACAAAATAAAATTGCACTTGCACTCGCTTCGTCGGGAATCGCAGCAACTTTGCTTGAAGGTGGTCGAACAGCCCATTCAGCACTAAAATTGCCATTAAATATGCAAAGCAATGAAACTCCCAACCTGCAACGTTTCGAAGAACTCTGCAATGGCAAAGGTTTTGCAGCAATGTAAATTGATTGTTTGGGATGAATGCACGATGGCACATAAAAAATCTTTGGAGGCTTTAGAAAAAACCTTAAAAGATCTACGGAGCAATAATAACCGATTTGGTGGTGCAATGATTTTATTAGCAGGAGATTTTTCGTCAAAACATTGCCAGTGATTCCACGATCAACGCCAGCTGATGAACTCAATGCATGTCTAAAGTCCTCCAATTTGTGGAAACATGTCAAAGTACTTCATTTAAGCAAGAATATGCGTGTCGAGTTGCAAAATGACCAATCTGGAAACATATTCTCTAAACAACTCATTGACATTGGTAATGGCAAATTTCCTATAGACATGTTGACTGGCTGCATTAACTTTCCTCAAAGTTTTTGTCAGTTAACTCGATCAAAAGATGAACTTATTCAGAAGGTGTTTCCAGATGTTTCTCAAAATTACAGAAAACCATGATTGGTTGAGCGAACGAGCTATACTGGCTGCAAAAAACATAGATGTAAATGAATTAAATTTCAAAATTCAAGAAAAAATTACAGGCGAATTGAGGATATATAAATCAGTTGATTCGGCTACTAATCAAGATGATGTAGTCAACTATCCACCGGAATTTTTAAACTCGCTGGATTTGCCAGGATTGCCACCTCACAATCTTCAATTAAAGGTTGGATCGGTGGTTATAATGTTGCAAAATATCAACCAACCGCGTCTTTGCAACGGTACACAACACGGTTAGCGATAAAAAAATTACTAAACAATGTGATAGAAGCAAACTATACTCAAAGGAAAGTATAAAGGAGAGGATGTTCTCATACCGCGCATCCCAATGATTCCGACTGATGTGCCATTTGAGTTTAAACGACTACAGTTTCCAGTGCGGCTTGCTTTTGCTATGACTATAAACAAGTCCCAGGGGCAATCATTAAGTGTTTGTGGTATTAATCTAGAAAACCCATGTTTCTCACATGGTCAATTGTATGTTGCCTGTTCCCGTGTTGGAAAACCATCAGATTTGTTTATCTATGCGCCAGGTAATCAAACAAAAAACATCGTATACCACAAAGCACTACAATGATAATAATAATAATTATGATTCACATGATTAACAATAAAGCGATTACTTACTTTTAAATCCTTATATATGTTTTATTTAATTATTTTTTATTCACAACGCCCTATCACCAGGGTGACGGTTCTGTTCAGGAGAATTTTTTTAAATACGTAAGCAAAAAAACTGCCACATTACAAATCTTTTTGACAGGACGAAGTCTGTCGGGTCAGCTAGTAGTTTATAAAAGTATTAGAAATGGTGAACAGTGAAATAATTCTATTCAAGTACTTTTAAAAGTATCATAATAGAAAATAAGAATGCTATATAAGACAGGGTAATATATTAGATATTGTCAACATAAATTACGCCAACTATGTAAAGCATAGACCTGAGATACATAGCAGTCTGAGAGGAATCAGTCCACGAACTACACTAAACAATCGCCCTGAATATACATACTGTACTTACTGAGAAGGTTTTTTTTCTTTGGCAAGTTCTTGGACATAATTTATATTGATTTGTGCTTACTTAAATCTAAAAAAGACGATAGATTCCCATTTTCTATATTTAAGGATAATAGGGTATCGGAAATTTGCCATCGTGATATGTATATATGTACTGTAATTTATATACGTACACCAGCACGTTTAGAGGGTTGAAATCTATCTTATTTGTTACGTAGGAAGATCATTAATAGATAAAAAAGAAAGAAAAATAATAGAAAGAAAATGGGTCAAAATAACCAAAGCCAGCTTAGAGTATATACGGAAGAAAATAAACCCAGGCGTTGTAACTGAACAGGTTGCTCGAGGCACAGTCACGAACCTGGAGGGGTCAAGAAAGAGTACCAACATATCACACCAGCAGTCGCGAAAGTGAGACACTATGACAATCGATGTTGGCTCTTCCTGCGGCCTTGCCGTATTTCATCTAAAACAATTAGACAGGAAAGCGATGGTGTTCACAATGTATCATCATAAAAATATTAAACAATATACATCTGAACATTAAGTATATATGGTGAGACTAGAAATAATACAATATAATATCTGGTATCACAGGAAAATTACCATACATAAATATCAGGGACTATATCGGAAGTTTAATAGATTTAAGTACAAGAGACATCCCACCAACACTGATTTTACCATTAAACCCACAACGGACCGCCAAGGAGATGACGACATGTTTGTGATTGACTCTCAGATAGTGACAGTGATTGATGCTCTAGGTGGTTTAAACGTCGCGAAGATTCAGCAATTCGTCGTGAAGGTTAGCTAACTTTAGATCTTTGAGGCTGTCTGTCTCAAATCTACAATATTAACGCTACTACCATCGTCTTTTCGTCTTTTAGATTATCTAAGAGAACAGAATTCTTGTGACTTTGGGTCTCTTGTATCATGATAAAATACTTGAGACAACAACGTAAATGTTTGTAAATGGACTAAAACAGCCTTTAGAGCTAAGGGAACATTACGGGATCATGTACTCTCGTTTTCATAAATAGGGGAAAATGGGATAATTAAAGGGGTACATGTTGTGGGTCCTATCACCCATCTACTACTTCATTTCCTATTTATGTTGCTTGCCATGTCAAACACGATAAATTATATTTAAAAATTACGGTTCCACCCAGTCTTGACTTAGTTAGGTATTGTTAGGAGGTGTAATATCAAAGTAACATGACGATAAAAGGTTATCACATCCAGTTATAATAGAATGTTTACTTGATAAATATTAAGGGAAGGTGTAAACTAAAGTTATTATCACATCGCACCAAGGAGCCGGCTCTGTAAACTTTGCGGTATTAAAGCACATTATATACGGGGTTAATGTTCTGTTTAAACGGGCCGAGGCAGTAACGATTGCGTAGGTTGGGATAAAGTTAGAGTAAGCTCTGTTGTGTTTTATAACGGACCTGTTAATCACAAGCTGGATGATTTAAAAGTTACCTATCGCTTAACACGTTCAGTAACGTAGCTAACTGTACTTGACGGTACACCACCGTTCCATAGCCAAAAGGTTAATATTGTAAATTGTAGTTTGATTATGGTGACCGTGTAATAAAATACTTTCAGTTATTGCTGTCTCTATAGACATTTAAATAAAGAGTAACGTTGTAGCAATGAATTATTATTTTAAGGTTGATTTTTAAAAGACAGGGTTAAAATTTAACAATATTTTGTTATTTTGCTTTACTTGACAATGTTTCTAAGTAAGTATGAGAGGTGACAGCCTCAATCACGTACCATTCTTCATCCTACCTAGACTGACTAGATTGCAATTCCGATGCACCTCTAAATTAATATAATATGTGCACATTTATATTAATCATTAAAGCGTTATTATATAAAACGCACATTGTATTGTTAAAACTATAATTTAGAAGGTTGTACCGTTAGTTAGTTAGATTTTATATAATGTAAATTTCACAACCTAGTCAGCCAGTATAATTTAATATTATTTTTTTATCAAATGTTCCGGATAAAAAAAATTATCGGCGGAGTAACTACCTAAATGGCACGCGTATGAATATTTTATTCTAACCCTAACCCTTTGTAGCAGCCCAGCTACGTGACCGATCAGACCTCGCGCGCCTTGTCCGTAAGTAAATTTATCTTTCCGTATTATTAAATTAGCCCTTTGATGCCAAACATATAAAAATGAATTTAACGTAAAGTAAAGTTGTAAATAGTAAAGTAACTTACCCTTGAAGATCTTTTATTTGCTTTATTGAAATAGATACAAGTTATGGCGTCATCCTTCTGACGAGCACATGGTCGTCATAAGTTTTTGTCTCATTAAATGGCTAATACCGCCGCGAATTTGTTTTAGGCGAGCTCACGTATCTCACGTATTATTTGAGTAGATGGCTACCAGTTTCATAACGTCTACTCCTCTTCTAGTATTTACCGACTAGAAATAACCCTTCTTAGACTACAGCTTCAATGTCTCGTGCCAAGACGCCGACGCCCGGGTTGTGAGTCTACATATTGCGAAGGGAAGTAAAATCTTAATGTTTCATAAATTAAAACATCGTAGGCATAATTCCATAGAACATTGGATATTTTAGGCCCACCTATCAGATATACATTTTTAGTTCTTGTACTCTAATTGGCAGCAACGTGGCAAGGCATACATTTAATTTACCAACTAAAAGTGGTGCTTGTAAGTTTCACTGATTAAATTGAACTTATAAGTAAACTTTGCAACTCGAGTATTTATTACTACGACCTCAGAAGTCACTACCCCCATGTGTTATCGTCATTCGGTACAAGGTAACATTAAAAATATTTGTATTGCTATTTCTGTTACAGTCCATATTGACACTAATCGGTTTCTAACTATCTTGCGCACCGAGTAGTTTGTTGCACCTGTTAACGCTTATCTTTTATTCTTCAATAATCTTTGATAGTGTTTGTGGTTTTACGAGGACTAATATCTCGCACCTCTATGGAGAAAATGAAAGTAAAATAACAATCTACAGGATGAGTTATTTACATTGTTAACAAACATAAATGCTTTATCTTTGTATCTGAGGACCTTCATAACTTTATATGCACTTCTGGTTCAAATGAATTACATTTCCAACGCCGATAGAGACTTTGCATTGTTGCCACGATCAAGAAATTCGGTGTATGTTTATAGCCATTGTACACGTACTTTATTATATATTAGTCACTCAAGCTTTAAATTCAACCAGAAATTTATGTCAAATACAAATATACATCTTAACTTAGCACCTTCGAATAGTGTTTGGCTATTTAGTATACTTAACTGTCTCGTAATTGCAGGTTATAATGTGCAGGCGCTTTGAAAACTTTTATCATTTGCAGCGCCTGGGTGGCGAGTTACACCAATGGGCATAGCATATAAACCTTCTTCGTTGAAAAATACATATACTTACAAATTTCCATAATGATCGATAAAATAGTTTACGATTCTATAAAGGACATACAGACAAAACATTAATTATATATTTATTTATAGATTGGGTAGAGAATAAAAATAGAGCCAAAATAAATTACTTTACAAACATTTACGGTGATGGAGGAATTAAAGTGCTGGGGTATATACAATTTTCCAATTACGCAACAATGTACTATTCTGAAAACCCAATACAATGCGGCTTGGTCCTCTGTATTCAAGTTGTGCCAATAATTCTAAGACAGAAATTTTCTTTCCTATGTTAGGGGTAACGTAGTTTTGCAAGAAAACATTTTCCTTACGCCAAAAAGTGGGTTACCTGGGACGCCCAAGGATACTGACTTAAAGAGAGAATTTAGGATTTCAATAGACTTTCCCGCCAACGCGGAAATCCTTACGACCGTTCCATCAGTCCTGTGACACAGTGAGTGGGGAGCTCCCACAACCCCGCCCTTTGTGATACCCCCGATTGGTGCGGGGGAAGTCTTCTGTCGTTCTCGGAAACTGGTCAATATTAACTCAACCCTAGAATCGGTAAATTGGAAAATTTAATTGGATCACTTCGCCATAAAGTATGTTTCCTCATTGTATGTGTCATTAAAAAAAATCGGATAAAGTTCCCTTACACTGTTTATAGACACAAATATTCCTATTCGACAGTTTAAAGCTTTACCGCATCGTTGTATTTATTAAAATGTCAGTTGGAATTCCACTTAGAATAAAAAATAACTACATTTTTAATCAACTTATTGCGGTAGCGACGGACCATTGTTTATTTATGTATTGGTATAAGGAAATACACTATTTATATGTATGCCAAGTTAAACAGGATTAATACAAAAGTTTACAAGGCATCTGTAAAAGAATCTTCAAGTTCACTTTGAGTAACAGAAACTTAAAGTATCGTATCGCTTGATGTCGTTCCTTAAAACCTGCTGATATAACAATACACCGAGTATGATATGTAGTATACACGATTATATAATCCTTACTATCAATAGTGAACATTGTAATTTTGCTGTGTAAGGGGTTAATTCTCTGTGCAAGCTTAGAAGCAATCACGATTGTGTGGGCGGAGAGGCGACCGAGTATTGTGCACAATAACAATGCCTGTTAGCAAGATATTGGCTGAAATTTCCTGCTCCAACAGTTACGGCATTTCGCTCAATGTTAATGTTCAAAGAAAATTAAAAAACTTCTTGCTTAGACGTTTGCTTAGACTCTGTTATAGGTGAAGTAAAGGCTAATACAACGTACATAATCTAAGTAGTGTGATGTTTAATATGACTTAACCCTTTCCGGGCCAGGCGGCAATATATTGCCGCCATAGATCGTGTCTGAAAAGTGCCAGGCGGCAATATATTGCCGCCTTGATATTCGTAATTTTCTTTAAAAAATACGACATCAAATGATTAAAGTTTTATGTTTTTTTTATTCCCTGGTATATTTGTAGATATTTAATATGAATATAATTTTTATTTTGGAGGTCTATGCATTTTTATTTCGTAATTGTCACGTGACATTATCAGGTGACTCGATCTATTGTTGTTAATTCTTTATGCTTTAGTGCAATCCTACCATTGTATGCTGGATTCTTCTTCATTATTTTATTTTGTGGTTGTAAATATTAGTAGTGTTACCTGCTTAGCTATTGTGGGTAGTAGTTACAATGACTGACAATTTGCGATCTCACGGGAGTGAAATTGTAAGTAGCATATTATTATATTAATAGAAAAAAGTGTAAATAAATTTCAAATAAAATTGTGTAAATATTTCTTGGTAAATAGTGTTTTTTAACTGTATTGAAACTGCTTATGGATCCTACAATCATCTGTTTACCGGTACATCCGTAATATGAATATTTATTTTAAGTTTCTTGCAGTTAAGAGTCAGTTGCTTTATCACTTGTTGCGAAGTACAATTATGCGTATTTATACAAAATGTGTCATAAAAAATTTTATTTATGAGAGAAATAACACAAAATTGTGTATGGTTGTTCCTTTATAAATGTACAATATAATAACATAGCTTTCTACAGTAAAATTATTTTTCCTTTTTTAGTTATTTACGAAAAAAATTAAAAAATTAAATTTTTTTTATGTAATCCATTAAAACATTATTTTTTTAAATTTTAAATTACTTAAAACTACATCTTTATATTTTTTTGTTGATAGTATATATCTATACGAGTAATTTGGTGCAACTTTTAGGTCATTCTCTAATGTTTATGAAAAGTTATAAATTTTAATCTAAGAGACTGCAAAATCGCCAATTTTAGCCTGGCACTTTTGACTAGTCACAAGGGGATAGATATGTGAAAAAATTTTGCAACATCTCATATTTGGTCCTGGCCCTGAAAGGGTTAAA